>NC_090729.1:43691469-43703969 GCF_036898095.1 Palaemon carinicauda
CGACTCTATCGGTGTAAACCTGGATAGAGCGTCCGCTGTCACATTGCGGACTCCTTGAAGGTGAACTGCTGACAGGTACCACTTCTTCTTTTCCACCAATCGGAAAATGGCCAACATCACCTGGTTGAGAGGTGGTGACCTCGATCCTTGTCGATTCAAGCATCTCACAACTACCTCGCTGTCCATCACCAACCTTATGTGGATCGAGTGACGCGGGGAGTCTTTCTTTAAAGTAAGGAGCACTGCCATAGCTTCTAGAAAGTTTATGTGAAAGGTCTTGAATAGCTTGGACCAAGTTCCCTGGACTTTTTTCCGATGAGAGTGACCTCCCCATACCTCCTTTGAGGCGTCTGAGTGAATCGTCACCGACGGGGGAGGTGGCTGAAGAAGAACCGACTTCTTTAGATGTCTGGCTTGGGACCAAGGCCTGAGAAGAGTACGTAGCCGAAGCGGAACTGGTCTTCTCAGATCTCTTCGCGCATTTGATGCATAACTTCTCCAAACTCCGGTTGCATCCTTTAGCTGTGCTCTTAGCACTGGGTCTGTCACCGAAGCAAACTGGAGAGAGCCCAGTACCCTCTCCTGTTCGCGTCTTGATATCCTTTCGGAATCTAGAAGTCTCTTGACAGAACCCGCTATCTCCTTCCTTTCTTCGCCGGGATAGAGAAACGGTGTGAAAAAAGGTCCCAGTGGATTCCCAGCCAATGGAACTTTTGAGATGGAGAAAGTCGAGACTTTTTTCTGTTGATCTTGAAGCCTAGGTACTCTAGGAACTGGATCACTTGACTGGAAGCTTGCAAGCATTCTGTCTCAGATGCTGCCCACACCAACCAGTCATCCAGGTAGGCTACTACCTGAATTCCCTTTAGGCGTAATTGTTTGAGAGCTACGCTCGCAAGCTTCGTGAAAATCCTCGGGGCTATGTTTAGCCCGAATGGCATGGCTCTGAAGGCGTATAGTCTTCGTTGTAGCCTTAACCCTAGGTAGGGGGAGAGTCGACGGCTGATTGGAATGTGCCAATAGGCGTCTGACAAGTCTATAGAGACGGAAGATGCCCTCTTGGGCAGTAAGGTCCTTATGTGTTGCAGTGTTAGCATCTTGAATTTGCAATTCACTATGAACTTGTTGAGTGGCGACAAGTCCAGAATGACTCTGAGCTTTTCCGAGTCTTTCTTGGGAACACAAAACAGCCTCCCTTGGATTTGATGGACTTCACCTTTCGGATCACATTTTTCTCCAACAGTTCTTGAACGTACTCCTCCAGAACGGGGGTGGAGTGTTGGAAAAACCGAAGGCACGGGGGTGGAGTGCTGTACCAGCTCCAGCCCAGTCCATTATTGAGTAGGCTGTGGGCCCAGGGATCGAAGGTCCATCGATCCCGAAATTTCAGAAGTCTTCCTCCTACCGGTATCATCTCACTTGGACTGCCGTCCTGAGGTCTTGCCTCCCTGACCACGACCACCCCTGAATCCCCTTCCCCTTGAGGGGCGCCTAGACGAGCCTCTGGCTGCTCCTCTAGGCTTTGCTCGAAAGGAAGAAGACTGCCCTTCGAACTTTGAGGTGAATGCCGTGGACTGTGTCGACACAGCCTGGGGTACCCACTGAAAAGTGGTCGGGGTTTGTGCCACCATCTGGGGCACTGGAGGCAATGGCAATTGCAGTTGCTGTTGCTGTCTAAAAGGCTTGGCTGGCCGAGATGGTAGCCTAGTCCTCATAGTCTTCCTCTTTGGTTGAGGACCCTCATCCAGGGAAGACTTTCTTTTGATAGCCAGGCCCCACTTCTGGAGAAGGTTTCTATTCTCCAAGGCGGCCTTATCAACAACTTCTTTGACCAAATCGGTAGGGAAAAGGTCTTTTCCCCAAATGTCGGAGGAGATTAGTTTCCTTGGCTCGTGCCTCACCGTAGCCGAGGTGAGCACGAACTCCCTACAAGCTCTCCTCGCCTTGACGAAGCCATAAAGGTCCTTCGTCACTGTGGCCAGATGAGTCTTGGCCACCACCATGAACATTTCATGGACCTTGGGGTCACTTGTCATCGTCTCAAGAGTAGTCTGAAGAGACATTGAGGCAGCCAGTCTTTCTTTTGTTTCGAACTCTCTTCGCAAAAGAAAGTCGGACAGCTTAGGGAGGTCCTCGCCGAACTGATGTCCGGCAATATCAGCCTCCAACTTTCCAACTGAGAACGTAAGATGGACGTCCTTCCAGTCTTTGTGGTCCATAGGCAGGGCCAGCGACAAGGGTTTACACTCCTCCAGGGAGGGGCAAGGCTTGCCGGCCTCGACTGCTTTTAGTACAGCCGCAAACCCTTTCTGTAAAAAGGGGAAGGCTCTAGCAGGAGAGGACACAAAGGAAGGGAGCTTCTTGCTCAATGCAGCTACCTTTGAGTTAGAGAAGCCCCTCTCTTTCATCGAGGATGAAAGTAGAGCTTGAGCCTTAGCATGGTCCATCACTATGACCTCCTTCGGCTGTCTCCTCCTTTGAAGCTGGTTCCTTCCTCAGCCGGACATAACAGTCCGGATATGATGCCTTGCTGGGCTAGAATTCCACCTCCTCTAGGGGAACTGAGCCCAGCTTATCCGAGATGACGATCTTTCCATTCGTCATCGGCATGTGCTAAGCATACCTCCATGGGTTAGCATCTGAGCACAAGGGAAGGTCTTTCACATTGAGCCTTTTCGGGGGCCCATGTGATTCTGCAAGGCTCTGCATCTGCAGTTCCGTTGCAGCCGCCTTCTCCTGATTCTCCTTCTGCATTTGTTGGATCATTCCAACAATAGAAGAGAGGGCCTGTCCCAGCTCTACTGGGAGACCGGCCGATGTTGAGGGAATAGGCTCCGGAATCTGAACCAGAGTAGTCGACACCTCGTCGACCTCTTCCTCTACAACGTCTGGGGCTTGAACTTCATCCTGGGCTTCTGCCAGGAGGTCTTCCTCCAGACGCTCGTCCACGTCAGACATCCTGTCATCTAACTGGATGTCTTGCATCGCGTCCGCGACTTCAGCATCCACCTGGATATGAACTTGGGGGATCTCCTCTTGAGGCTGGGGAATCACTGCATCAGCTGATGCCTTAGGGAAAAGATACGCCCTTATATTCTCACTTGAAGATAAGGTCCAGAGGTGTTCTTCTGGAAGCCCCTTACCCAGGTACGAAGCTTCTCCCTTGCTATATCCCTTGATTCCGCCGTCCTAGGGGAATCAAAGGCCTCAGTAATCAGGTTAGTGCACACAGTACATACCTGAGGGTCCCAATACCGGAGATCATCCTTGGAGACAGCGCATGCTGCTTGTCTCCTACAAAACTCATGTCCGCAGAGGTTCTTGCTTCAGACGTTGCAGAAAACACATCCGCACTTCGGAGGGTCCTCCTGTAAAGAGAAGAAATTTCCATGTGTATCAAGTGAACTATGTATCACTGGATATGCATAGTATAGCATAACAATTCAGAAAGGAAAGACACACACTTGTGTTTCCCTCACAACCAATTGTTGCAGCCTTCCAGATAATAAAATCGAATGGTTAATCTCTTCTAGAATAACCAATGCAAAGTTTCCAGAGGAAACAGGTGGAGCTCACACCTAAGCAATGATTTTAAAATCCTGGATAATAGACAGGAAAGAACTCACTTTCCTATCTGTAGGGCAACAGCAAAGGGCTGTGCAAGAAAACACAAAAGTGTTAGAACACACAGTGCTGTACCAAAGACCATACTGTAGTTTTCTTCTTACAGTATATGTTATACTGAAGAATACTGGTACAGTATAGGAGGTTATGTGCCAGCCACACTCTTGGCGACCGGCAGACAAGGGCTGACATTAGCCGGCCGGCAAAGGTACAGGACCGATGCCAGCCGGCAGCAAAAGAACCAGAGGACTACGACCGCCCGGCTGCCGGCCTCATAGGCCGGCAGCCGGGTCGGGTACAGCACTAGAAGAAAAACAGAATGGATGCCGGGATAAGAGTGTACACTACCTCCAAGCCCGGCAATTCGAAAGAGTGCATATAAGGAAGGGGGGAATCTAATTCAGGTTTCCTGACCCATGCCGTCTGACTCTGCAGGCAGGCATGGATGAGGGACCAAGGGAGGTCCGGGCAGCACACAACAGAAGACCCTTGCCGGCCGGCAAGGGACTGAGTCAATTCCACATCCTAGCCTTTTCTAGGTCCAGATGTAGAATGACGTACAGTACTGTAATGGCTAGGCCATTACGGAGATAGAGGGGGAACGGACAAAAGAGGGTCCTACCAACCTTGCTTTAGTGACGGATCACCCGCAGCCAAGAAACTCATCTTAGCCTAAGGGAGATCCAAGTGGGGAGGCCAGCAATACCTGCCAGCTCCCAGAGCACCAAAGCAAGGAAGGTGTTGCTACTCCCAGGGAAAGAAACTTTTCCTCCCCCAAGAACAGCAACAAGGACTAGTCTGGTAGATCACAAAAGAAGGAATCATCTCGTACAGAAACCTTCGGTAGTGACCTAAGGAGGCTAAGCCTCCTATGTCTGTGTCAGGCCAGCGAGGGAGACTCTACCCCAAGCCAGACAAACACAGACTCAGACTAAAAAAAAAAAAACTCTGTTGTTCTGTCCCTCTTTGAAACCAGACTTACTGGAACAGGAAGGTACAGAAACACCCCAGTATAGTTTTATCGAAAATTAATTCAGATAAACCACTTAGGGATAAGCCCAAGGCTTAAACAGAGGGAAAGGGATTGCATACCTTCTCCGAAGAAAATAAAACAACCGGGGAGTATGAGAAAGTATACTAAGGCTCCATAAGCAACTTAGCCTAGGCACCAAGAGAATCGATTACCTAAATCACCGAAACTCACTCGTATACTATCTTGGAAATATTCAACATAATCTTAAATGTATAAAACATAGCCTAAAGCTTCAATAAAATTTTAATACACTCGGAAAACCCAAAATCATGCATGAAGTACTAGGACCAAACGACTAGGCTACATGGCCTAGCGTAGGCCAGAATTGGCGAATACTTCGCCAAAATAATACTAAAGCATGAAAGGAAATCCTATGTAACGCTAAATAGCTAAAATTTATTAAAGCAAAAAAACCGGGAAATGTCGCTCTGACTAACTAAACTTATACCTAGCGAGCGACAGCGTCCATGACGCCTCCGGTAGGCTACGGCTCTTGTAACAAAGATTAAACCTATTAATCTCTTAACCCTGGATAGGTACGCTCCTCGGACACCCCTTTAAGGGTATACTCGGAAGCGCGCGGACCCCGACGCCAAAAAAAATTCTTGAAAAATCAGTTTTTGCAGTAACCTCCTTTTTTCTTTTGCCAAAAAAAACTTCAATGAATGCTTAAAACAACTGTAAAGATAAATACTACTCATCTGCAGAAAAACTATTTATTATAAATATTTTAAAAATTAAGTAGAAAAAAAAGACTTTACATAAAAATTCATAAAAAAAGTTTATACATATATACACAAATCCTTTTAGGAATTGATTCTTGAATGTTTAGGACACATCTTGAGTATTTTGGATGAAGTCAGACCCATGGAGGTGAAGATCTGAAATGAGAAAAAAAGGGTAACTTTTTTTGGCCAATAAAATTTGTCCAAATTTCATGAATTTTTTGGGGTACCCAATGAAATAGGAAGTGGCTAATTTTTTTAGGGAATAAACATATGTTATCGTAAAATAGAATATGTAAAAAAATCTTCCTTTTTTTGTAAATTACATTTATATCAGGGGCCATATATAAAGGTAATTTTTTGAGTACTTAGAAATTTCGTAAAAAAATACATATATTTAATATATAATATGATATTTATGCAGGTAAAAATATACCAAAATATCACAAATTCTATAGGGAACAATAATATATATAGATAGGGCAACTTACGCTTCGGATATGTCCACAAATGGCCGCCAACCACACTGACTCAGACTCCCTAATCTGCCACTTGAAATGTAGAAAGGGTATGTCAATTTCAAGGTGTTATTTACTAATCTAATTATTCTTGGATATGCATAAAAATTGTATGGTGGGTTGCTGGATAATTGTCGATTATTTTACGACTATAAAATTAAAATTCTGACCCAAAAATAATTTTTTGAAGGAAATAAAATCGAAAAAAAAAATGTAAAACAATATAATATTTTAGCTAAAAAAATTTGATGATATTCAATCAAAAAAGAAGTAAACAAAATTTTCCGACAAATAAACATCTAGAGGAATCATTACTCTGTGATAGTTCCTTAGTACGTAGTAATTTTGAAAGAAATGGGAAAAAACGAAAAAGTGGCAATCGCAGGAAAATCGAACACATACCTATATATACGCCATATCTGGCTAAAAATAAAGATAGGCATGGGTAGCCAGATCATCTAGAAACACTTTCCAACACTATAAAAATACAAGTTTTGTGACACTACTTGCCAATTCCATACGGTAACATGACTAAGCAAAAAAATGCAAAACAAATAAAAAGGGGCACTCGCGGAAAAATGGCCAACATTCTAATATACGGCATTTCAGAAAAAAAAATTTCAGCCACGTACTAGGCAAACCATCAAGGCACATTTTCCGACAAATAAACATCTAAATGAATCATTACTCTGTGATAGTTCCTTAGTACGTAGTAATTTTGAAAGAAATGGGAAAAAACGAAAAAATGGCAATCACCGGAAAATCGAACACATACCTATATATACGCCATATCTGGCTAAAAAAAAAGATAGGCATGGGTAGCCAGATCATCTAGAAACACTTTCCAACACTAAAAAAATATAAGTTTTGCAACACCACTTGCCAATTCCTTACGGTAACATGACTAAGCAAAAAAACGCAAAACAAATAAAAAGGGGCACTCGCGGAAAAATGGCTAATATTCTAATATACGGCATTTCAGAAAAAATAAAATCAGCCACGTGCTAGGCAAACCATCAAGGTACATTTTCCGACAAATAAACATCTAAATGAATCATTACTCTGTGATAGTTCCTTAGTACGTAGTAATTTTGAAAGAAATGGGAAAAAACGAAAAAATGGCAATCACAGGAAAATCGAACACATACCTATATATACGCCATATCTGGCTAAAAAAAAAGATAGGCATGGGTAGCCAGATCATCTAGAAACACTTTCCAACACTATAAAAATATAAGTTTTGCGACACTTCTTGCCAATTCCTTACGGTAACATGACTAAGTAAAAATATTAAAAACAAATGAAAAGGGGCACTCGCGGAAAAATGGCCAACATTTTATTATACGCATTTCAGAAAAAAAAATTTCAGCCACGTGCTAGGCAGACCATCAAAGCACATTTTCCGACAAATAAACATCTAAATGACTCATTACTCTGTGATAGTTCCTTAGTACGTAGTAATTTTGAAAGAAATGGGAAAAAACGAAAAAATGGCAATCACAGGAAAATAGAACACATACCTATATATACGCTATATCTGGCTAAAAAAAAATAGGCATGGGTAGCCAGATCATCTAGAAACACTTTCCAACACTATAAAAATATAAGTTTTGCGACACTACTTGCCAATTCCTTACGGTAACATGACTAAGCAAAAAAATGCAAAACAAATAAAAAGGGGCACTCGCGGAAAAATGCCCAACATTCTAATGTACGGCATCTCAGATAAAAAAAAAGACATGCACGTGTTAGCCCAACCATCAAGGCACACTTTCTAACACATAAACATGAAAAAAAATCAATAATATACGGCGATTCCTTACTACGTAGTAAATTTTTACAAATATTGAAAAAAAAAACAGAAATTGGCAACCGCAGTTAAATACCCAATATACCAATAACTACGTCGTATCTGACAAAAACAAAGTCACGCATGGGTAGCCAGATCATCTAGATACACTTTCCAACACTAAAAAAGCAAAAGTTTTATGACACTATTTGGCAATATCTTACGGAAAAATGACTCGGCAAAAAAATTAAAAAAAATGATAAAGGGGCACTCGCGGTAAAAGGGCCAACATTCTAATATACGGCATCTCAGATAAAAAAAAAAAGACATGCACGTGTTAGCCCAACCATCAAGGCACACTTTCTAACACATAAACATAAAAAAAAAATAAATAATATACGGCAATTCCTTACTACGTAGTAAATTTTTACAAATATTGAAAAAAAAACAGAAATTGGCAACCGCAGTTAAATACGCAATATACCAATAACTACGTCGTATCTGACAAAAACAAAGTCACGCATGGGTAGCCAGATCATCTAGACACACTTTCCAACACTAAAAAAGCAAAAGTTTTACGACACTATTTGGCAATATCTTACGGAAAAATGACTTAGCAAAAAAATGAAAAAAAATGAAAAAGGGGCACTCGCGGTAAAATGGTCCTTGTGGTGATGAACGACATTTTAACTAAAAAAAAATCATGCACATGGTAGCCAAACAATCCACCAAGACTTTCCACAACTGATAACCTATACAAGTTGCAATTTCATAATACGTAATAACTTTGATAATTATGCAAATTACCTTAGAAGGGTAAACTCGGTCGCGCTCGACCCCGACGCGTCTCAGAAATCGGGGAAGGAGTACAGCTACAGCAATGCACATCTGGACACTACTAGAGCGTGTAGGCGAGACACCTACTGCAGGTCGATCACCCACAAATTCAGTCACGGGGGTGAGTCACGTGAGATAAACCTCTTTTTTTTTGACGCTCGGGGTCATGGACGACCCACCGTACCGTTCCAGGGTTAAAAAATTACCAAGAGCCTACATTTATACATAAAAGACATGGTACTCAACTTATCAGAGGCCGACGAAGTTGGAGAAGCCATGAAAAGTAGAATAAATCCAAGATTTGCGAGAAACACAGGAAAAAACACCGAGTTGTTAAGCTACGCAAAAAGGAATACAGATGGCACCAGGATTGGCGCCAGGCACGCTTACGAAACGGGAGATAGGGAGCCTTGGGAGCGGCTCCCCCTTTTTCTTTCCCGATTTCGTTTCTTGCCAATTGCCCCCTGCGATACGTAATCTCTGTTCGGGGTGCAGATTGCCATGTGGCGTGTCAAGAATACGTCCTCTGATATGTCACGATATCCCTTTCACGAGGGATATTCGCTCCAGGAGTTAGAATTCTGGTACCTTAAGGTAAATTCTCTGGGAATATCGCCGTAGTTGTAATATACCCTAGGAAGCTACCCTATAGGAACTTCCATCAGGACGACATGGCTTGAGCCCAAAAATATATATATATATATATATATATATATTAACATCTATATATATGTGTGTATATATATACATATATATATATATATATATATATATAACATCTATATATATGTGTGTATATATATACATATATATATATATATATATATATGTATATATATATATATATATATATATATTAACATCTATATATATGTGTGTATATATATATATATATATATATATGTACATATATATATATATATATATATATGTATATATATATATATATATGTACATATATATATATATATATATATACTCTCTCTCTCTCTCTCTCTCTCTCTCTTTATATATATATATATATATATATGTATGTATATATATATATATATATATATAAATATATATATATATATATATATATGTATATATATATATATATATATATATTTATAAATATACATATATATATATATATATATATATTATACGATTATAACTCCTAGGTGTGGGCACCAAAAGTATATTATACGGTTTTGGACTCTGTGTCCAGGCACTATAGGTATATCATATCGTAGCTCCTGACTGGGAACCAAACATATAATGTAATATATGCAACAAAGGGCAAGTTAATCAACCCCTCGAATCCCAAACTCACTTGTTTTCTTTTACATTAAAACTGTTACATGAATTCTGAGAAAGTAAAATAACTCCCAGACAGCAATGTATATAATACTTAATATCCAAAGGTCTCTTAAGTACACTCAAAACCAAACTGGGCATCAATTCTTGATAATTATTTAAAGCTTACTGTGGTTCTTAACAGCATACGAGCGAATATGGTTCTAAAGAATGGTGATTGGAATAATACCCTCTTTACAAAAAAAAAAAAATATATATATATTTTGTATAAATTACAACTCTTTAAAAGAATTTACATAAATCACCAAAGTCACTCAAAACATTAAGTTTGAAGAAAACTTAGATTATGGCAAAAATGTTACGATTTGAAAATTATATATTAACTTCATTTGAACTATTATATCTAAATAAACGCTGGACTTTGAAACAAAATTGGATTCATGAAAATTATATAGTCACTTGTTTCACTTGATATCAAATCTGAGTACAATGTTTACGTTTGGCACTTAATGAAAAATAGATAACCAGATCATATTACCAATATCTATCCTTCCTCCAGGGACAGTTACAAAAACTTTACAAAATGCTAACACTCACTGTAATACAATTAATTAAAATTTCCGTTTCTTCTTACATATCCTTTCATCATATAATTTGCTTTGGAGTACAGAGTAATTTAGTAAAGGAAACACTATAGATACCTAAAACTTTTAGAACAATACTCTGAGCTTCGTGCGAGAGAGGGAAAGGGGAAGTTTGCTGTCTTAAGGCTGCAATTCTCAATCTGTATCTGACTATCTAACCTTGACCGCCATTATATATGAAAACTAACTACTTCTGGAAACTTTTTAGAGATTTGGGAAGGGTAAGGGGCAGGGCATAAGCCTCAGAGTTACCAAGTAACGGCTCTCTCTCTAAGGTAGCTACGTCCAGCCTTTGTCCAGGAAATAAGAAGAAAGATAACATCCTTTAACTAGGATCCTGGCTATATTTCCAAAGCATATGGTACTGTGCACTATCTCCCGCTTAAACATGATGCAATGCCTCATAAGAATATAAAAGAACACTACATTAGTCATTGTTCCTATCGTGTATGATCACATAGCACCCTCAAACAGATTTCAGAAGACTTCATAACAGAAATTCACGAAAAAAAAGTTATTTCTTTAAAATAAGGTAAATTTACGAATACTAACGTGAATAGAGAATAAAAGGAAACTAACGACGAAAGTCTTAAATAACTTACATAATAAACTTGAATCTACATGAGGAGAACTCATCTTATGAGCTGGCTAACCTCTCTTCAATAGAGAAATAAAATATAATTAAGAACATCATAAACTATTGTAACTACTCTACACTAGTCGACCTTCTTAGAATGTATATATATATATATATATATATATATATGTATATATATATATATATATATGTATGTGTGTGTGTATTTATATACATATATATATATATATATATACACATTTATATATATATATATATATATATATACCAAGGAAATTACTGAAGCATTACTATTTTGCCACAAAATAGACTTTTGAAATCAGTGGTGTAATTACTTATTTCATGTCACTAACAAAAAATCATCTTCATTTTTTTTTTCAGTTTACTTATTAATATCACATTTGAACTTTTCGCTATTCATCAATTTGTTAATGACACTCTCAGTCATCCTTGATAAACTCAGTCAAAATCAAAACCTTTCTCTGAATATAATATTTGTTGATGATAAATTATATTACTGTACAGATATTAGGTTGGTTAGTTATGTGTTTGCCGTTACGGTATTATAATGAGTTGACTAAACTTTATAAATATATTAGCCGGCTCTTCATAATACCCTTAACGATAAACCCGTTATTAACGGAATTAATATTTGTTTAGTATATTAATTCATCATAGAAAAATATCTTATGTTAATATCTGGAAGCTATATAATATCAGCATTAATAAATCGATCCTATAAAGTCTGTTTATTCTAAGTTACTGAAAAATATGTAAGGATAGAAAAGAAGATATAGTGTTACTTCACTGCCTTATCACTTAATATTGACCAAGGGTTGTTCATCACTACTGTGAAGAACCGTATTGTGGTGGTTAAATTCATTGAAATGGATTCTTGCTAAAGACAGTGATAGTGTATGCAATCATTTTGTGCTTGGTGTAATGTTAATTTATGTGAAAGTACATATAATCAAACTTTCTTATGGGAATTATTCTCAGAAAACGAAACGAGTCTTTTTTTTATGAAATGCAAAGACAACGGACAGTGACCAGCCCATATATATATATATATATATTTATATATGTATATATATATATATATATATATACATATATATATATATATATATATGTATATATATAATATATATATATCTATATATATATATATATATATATATTTATATATATATATACATATATATATGTATATATATATATATATATATACATATATAAATATATATATATATATGGGATTGTCACTGTCCGTTGTCTTTGCATTTCATAAACAAAAAATGAAAGAAAAAGACAACGGACAGTGACAAGCCCCATATATATATATATATATATATATGTATATATATATATATATATATATATATGTATATATATATCATACATACATACATATACCAAAGGCACTTCCC
>NC_090729.1:43713969-43718969 GCF_036898095.1 Palaemon carinicauda
TTCTTGTGTAATGTTTCGTATTTTGAGGCAATATAATTTTATAAAAGAAGGTCGAGGTTTTTAAATAGTTTTCGTGATTTTAGATAAATTTAGATACATTAATTCCGTAATCACACTCTATTGCCCATGATTTGCTTTAGTTTTGGCTATGTGATTGAAATTTCTTGCAGTCGTAATAAAATATATATATATATATATATATATATATATATATATATATATATATATATATATATATATATATATATAAATATAATATATATATATATATATATATATATATATATATATATATATATATATATATATATCACAACATGTCTTAGAAAATACTGTTATTTTTTTTTTCTTTTTTTTCTTAAATATTTTCAGTGTGTAGGGTGTTAATTTCGTTTCCTTGTTTATAGTAAAAGTTGATCTAGTTTTCCGAACTATTAAAAATAAGAATATTCCTATATAATTATGACCCATTGAATTTTAACCCAAACAATCACAATATGTTATTCATATCGGACCCTTTTTTCTTTCATGATATATCGAATCGTCTGTTAAGGAGGATATACACGGTTTACTTCAGACATTATTTTTGGAATGATTTTCACATATTATAACACTATTATAAAATTCCAGGACAAACTGTTTTTTTTTTAATGATGGATCTAAAGTATACCAATTGATATTTTTTTTAGAAAATTGATAAATCAATATTGGAAAATTAAAACAAGACTTCATTAGCAGCCTATTATCCTGTCATTGTGTATTAATTAAATCGTAAAACAATAGCTGTTGACATACTGGTAGCACGGTGCTCTCAAGACTTCGACTAAACGGTGGTCCATAGAATTTACTTATTTATTTTTTTATTTTTTATTTATCAAGCTTGAGGATTCATTCTCAATAAAATAGATTAAACGCGACTGCAATTCCCAGGCTTCTTATCTATAGACCCGATAACCAACAGAAAAACAGTTTTCGTATCTATTTTTATGGGATTACATTGCTGGACATGTTTTACATATGCAACTGAATTCTAGTAAATGCTTGTTTAAAAAATTCCAAATGCACCTTTATATTATGTCAACTTTGGTTAATGTTCAGTTTGGCGTGCTTCTTAAAGAGGGTTACATAATAGGTGAACATTTGGAAGAAGAATACCCCTTTTTATCTAAAATCACAGACAAGGATCTCAAACTGAAACAAAAGGTGGTTTCATCAATTGTGTTTGAGTGATGCTCTTGTATTGGAAGTATAATACTTCTTAATATTTATTACTCTGATATCATTCACCTAACTATGAATAAATTTTTAGGTATGCAATGCATACCTCCCACTTTCCTTCAATTTGAAACTGTCCCAGATATATTTTTTATGAATATACAACAATAATAACATATACAGCTGTTTCTAGTCCACTGTAGGTCTAGGGCCTCAGACATGTCCTAAGTCATGTATGAGGTCTGGCCATGTAAATCACCACGCTGGCCACTGCAGATTGAAGATGGTGGAAGATTTTAGTCTGATCGCCCAGATCATACCAACTCAATTTCGGTGTCGCTGTCTATTACAACTTTACAGATCATACATTAGCGGTCATACCATGCTAGACAGCAATATCGTGCTCGCCAGTCTACCGTTCTTGTGGTTATACTGTGCTAGGCGTTATATTTTAGCAATTAATGTTTGCCTACGGTTATATAAGTGGGTGACCAACTTGGTGGATTAACGCGAACTTTCGGTGTGGAAGAAATGTCACCATAAAACTCGATGAAGTCATTGGCAGCAGGGTGACGGACTGGTTTTAAGGCGATAGAAAAGATGTCTTTTCGGATTTTACTCCTGTTGCCTGGCAGATGATCTTACTGGTAATAATATGGACAGGCAGGGGGCCCTTGCCTTAGTTAAATAGGTACTGTATATCTCAAGGAATTGGCTATCCTTTATTGAGTTTAGCCAATGAATCCTCAATTGATTTAAACAGTCTACGGAAAGCGAAAATAACATAATGACCCCCAGTGCTAGAGGTAAGGAGGTGCTAAGAACCCCCCTGATTATAGAAATAAAAGAAAAATTCTAAAGCTGGTAATTGGAATGTCAGAACCATGACTCAGACTGGGAGGTTACAACAAGTGGAAAAATAATATATGAAATATAGTTTGGATAGCTTAGCCTTAAGTGAGATTCTTAGTAAAAAAAATATTGAATCCAGCAACATATATATATATATATATATATATATATATATATATATATATATATATATATATATATATATATATATATATGTATATATATACTCAGGTAGAACAGATGGAGTTGAAAATAAGGGGTATGAATGATGGTGACACCAAGAGCAGGACAGGCATTAATGAATTGGAGAGCTGTAAAAAGTAGAAAGTTACGTGCAAAGTTCAAATCAAAGAAGTGCAATATGAGTATTATTTCTTTTATTGCACCAACAAATGATTCCTCTGAAGAAAGAAAGTACGTATACTATGAATAACTGCAGAGTGTAATAGATGAGATCCCGGAAACAGATATGAAAAATTTGTGCATTGCGACCTTAACGCTAAAATTAGAAGTAATGATCAAGGTATAGAGAATGTGATGTGAGTTGAACATGCAAATGAAAATGAGGCACACTTTACAAGTTTCAGTTCAAAAAATAATCCTTTTTTTTTTTTTTGGAGGTACTGTTTTCCAGCCAAAGGACATCCAGAAATATACATGAACTTCACCATGTGCACCTACAAAAAAATCAAATAGATCATATGGCCATTAATAATGAGAAAAGGAGTAATATAAGAAGCTGTAGAGGTGCAGATATTGGGATTGATCACCAGCTCCACATTGTCTCACTAAAACTAAAACTGAAAGCACCTAACAAATATGTAAATGTAATACCTAGGATTGCTAAAACTAAGCTTCTAAAAGTTAAGCAAAGAGGAACATTTGCAAGAATTAATTTACTGTCTTAGAGAGTTTAAGAGACAAAAAACAAACAATTAATGAAGAATTGTGTGATATTGATAACTTATATCAGTCTGTTGGTAGTGAAATCTTAGGGAATGCAGTTACAAGCAGAAAACATTAGATATTGAATGAGTTATGGCTATAAAAAGAAGACAAAGTCAGAAATTAATTGTTTAATGTTTTCGAGGAAGTGGAAAAAATTACAAAGTAGAGAATGATAAGTATTCTAGTATAGATAGTGAAGTAAAAAGGAAAGCCATAAATGACTGGAGGAAATATTTAGACAGCAAAGCAGATGAGGTTGACAAAGCTATGAATTCAGGTAGGCTCTATAGTGCTAGAATTCACAAAATTATTAATGAAATCTCTACTAGGGCAAAGACGACGATGCTTATACCCAATAAAAGAGAGATGGATCTGTTTTAACAACAGAAGATGAAGGAAGGCAATGTTGGACGGAACAATTTAGTGACTTCATGATTAGGAGATATGAAGGGAATAATTTTATTGATACACCTGAAGCGGAAGAGGACCCTGATGTGCCCATGAACTAATTTAGTGCGTTTGAAGTTGAAGCTGTTATTAAATAGCTCCAGATGGGAAGCCCCTGGTTAGGATGGAATAATGGCTGAGATGATATTGGCCGTAAATGAAATGACTTAAAATGTGGCGTGAAGAGGCAAAACCTTATGAATGAGAGGTAGGGGGGTTGAAGAAAAGGGCAAAAAGAAAAAAAAAGTGTCCTGGCTAATTGCACTAATTACATAGGCATCAAACTTACGTCAGTTGTCATGAAAATTTATATTATGCTCATTCTAAAGACACTGCAGAAAAAGATTTATGAAAAGGTGAGAGGTGAACAAGCCGGAATTAGAAAAGTTAGAAGTTGTACTGACAAAGTTTTCATTTTAAGACATTTGGTACATCAATGTGTAGAATATATAAATCCCCTTTTGATGGCATTTGTGGGGTATGAAAAAGCGTTTGATAGTGAGCACCGGCCTTTTTTTGTGGAGAATCCTGTGTTATTATGTAGTTCATCCTAAATAAGTAAATTTGATTGAGTTTGTTCATGAATGTAGCAAGTGCAACGTTAATGTAAGAGGAGAACTATCAAATGATTCTCCAGTGAATACTCTGAGGAAATATGTCGTCACCTATGTTGTTTATCCTCATGGATTTTATAATGCATAGTACTGTTGGGGATGGCAGAGAAGGATTGGACTATATATGTAACAGGAAATTAGCTTACATAGAATATGCTGATGACTCTGTCATTATTAATAGAACACCACAGGACTTGCAAAGCTTGCTTACCAGAATGCATGAAATATCACATGAGGTTGGGCTTTAGATAAATAGCAGAAAGACATATGATGGGAACGGAATATAAAATGAAATATAAAACATCATTGGAAGCGGGAGGATTAATGAGGGGAATCATTTAAATGTCTAAGAAATGTGATCTCTGTTAGTGGATGTTTAGAATTGGAGTTTAATAAAAGATTGTGAAAAGCAAACCATAAAATGGGTAGATGAAGTAAAATTTGGAAACCAAATCACCTAAAATTACTCATAAAATCCAGCTATGTATCATTTTTTTTTTTTATAGATCGGTGTTATTGTATGGACATGAGACATGGTACAATAATGAAACAATATCCGACTTTTTTTTTTTTTTAAATGTAGGAACAAAGCTATCAAAATTATATTGGGATCTAAATGGCAGGGCAGGAATAGAAACGAATCTAAAAGAGAGATCACCCTAGTGCAAGAAGTGGAAGATGTCATGGTGATGGATAGATGAATATGTTTTGGACATGCTCTTTGCGTTCCACAAGAGAGATTTGTTCATCAAACTTTTAACAAGGCACTCTAAGAGTTGGAAGAACAGGCATACAGGGCTGAGAAATATGAAGCGTGAAATACACGATTAGTGGAGGTGAAGATTATGGTGATATGCAAATGATGCTACTCGCCCTGCCTTAGTTAAATCCTCTGAATGTAGATATGGGGCTGCTGATTATTTT
>NC_090729.1:43728969-43746469 GCF_036898095.1 Palaemon carinicauda
TGTTGAGGTGGTTTGGCCATGTTGAGAGAATGGAAAATGGCTGCTTGCTAAAGAAGGTGATGGATGCAAGAGTTGATGGGAGAAGTAGAAGAGGAAGGCCAAGGTTTGGGTGGATGGATGGTGTGAAGAAAGCTCTGGGTGATAGGAGGATAGATGTGAGAGAGGCAAGAGAGCATGCTAGTAATAGGAATGAATGGCGAGCGATTGTGACGCAGTTCCGGTAGGCCCTGCTGCTTCCTCCGGTGCCTTAGATGACTGCGGAGGTAGCAGCAGTAGGGGATTCAGCATTATGAAGCTTCATCTGTGGTGGATAATGTGGGAGGTTGGGCTGTGGCACCCTAGCAGTACCAGCTGAACTCAGCTGAGTCCCTGGTTAGGCTGGAGGAACGTAGAGAGTAGAGGTCCCCTTTTGTTTTGTTTCATTGTTGATGTCGGCTACCCCTCAAAATTGGGGGAAGTGCCTTTGGTATATGTATGTATGTGAGATATATATATATATATATATATATATATATATATATATATATATATATGTATGTATATATATATGTATATATATATATATATATATATATATATATATATATATATATATATATACATATATATATATATATATATATATATATATATATATATACATATATATATATATTTATATATATACATATATATATATATATATATATATATATATATATATATATATATATATATATATATATATATATATATATATAATATATCAAAGTCAATGAAACCATTCTTCATCACACACTCCGTTTGAAGAAACCAATTCTTTGTTACTTTCAGTTAAGGAGGAAATGATTTATTTTCACCTTTATTGTTAGATATTTGTTTGTAACGTGCAAAGAATATTTCTATAAAGGATGCAAAATCAAATGTGTCACCGCCATTTCATTATCAGATATATTTTTCCAAAATGATAAATTGCTTAGTAGCGAATAATGATAAAGATTTTCTCAATATACAACTTAAATCATGAAATGATAATTAGCATGTTGTAAAAGAAAATAGTTTTTCTTTATTACACTAGTCAATTTAGAATTTTCTCTTTTACTACTAATGCAGTACTTACCTGATTTGAGTTTACTAGCAGAAATTTCAGACATTCATATCCACAGCAAATATACAGCACCATGCAAGTTCTCAGTAGAGCACACACATCTGACATCCGAATAATCTTAATAATCTATATTGCACTAGAGAATATTCATTAAGATAAGTCTATAAATCTTCATTGATATTCACCAAAAGCTGATTATATGACGTATACGGAATTTGAATTACTCGCACTACCCCTTAACTTGCATTTATTAAAAATCTTAAAATAAATTGGGAACTAATGCAAAGCCTATTGAAGACCCACAATAATTTTTAACATGACTGAAAAGTAAGGTAAAAGTAGATAAGTATCAGCATAATAAAATAATCACCAAAGAGTACAGGAGAGTTGGTTTCCAACGGAGCTATTTATTTTTTTTTATTTTTTTTTTTAAATCAAAATGAAAAGATTCACTGGTGAAACTATATAAACACCAAAGGCCTAAACCTAAAGCAAGAAAAAATATGTTATGAGAGCAACAGCTTCACTTGCATGAAATGTGCTGGAGAGATATAAAGAAGTGCAGATATTTTAATTTGTTGTGATCCTTGGTCGGTCGAGTTTCCTTTTAAAATTTCTTATAGCCTGAATGCTAAATGTTGCCTTATGATAAATTATATGCTTATTTTTTCATAATTTTTGAATAATACGTTCTACTTTGAGATGGTAATTATAGTCTGATTTGCAAGAGGTTATTTCGTTATGCTAAGGAAACTTCGTCCAATACTCGGAGATAATACAATGATAGTTTTCTTGCATAAGTGTTCACTCAGGCACACTATTCTATCTGTTTACATGTTTTCTCTCCTCTCTGGGCTATTTTCTCTGTTGGAGCTCTTGGTCTAATAGCATCCCGCTTTTTCAGCTCGGGGTTTAGTCTAGCTAATAATAATAATAATAATAATAATAATAATAATAATAATAATAATAATAATAATAATAATAATAATGATATTATTACCGGTTATCACTTTTTTATTGTAAATAATAATGGTTATAAAGGTAATAATGATACTGTCATTAACGACAATGATACCTAGTAAAATTATAATAATATAAATAATAACAAAAACTATGATACTAATAAAAATTAAACCAAGTGCATATCATGATATTGCAAAAACAATCATAATAACTCGTATGTCATTAATATCACTCTATGATGTGTACATGTAAAAAGAAAATCGAAAATTAAACTGAAACAGAGAACATGAAAAATATAGTAGCTAAATTTTTTCATTTTTATGATAGGGAATAAATTGGATAGTACCGACTAAATGAAATTTTTTAACAGATTCTCCTAAAACATAATGTGAATCAGGTAAGTAATTTTAAATAATCGATAATATTATAATCTTTAATAGTGATAGCATTAGTGAAAAGTACAGCATAAGCTATTGTTATATTATGTTTCTGCCTTCTCAGATTTACCGGGATCGAGACAAATTGTAACACTATAATGATGAATAAAAATAAATCTTATGCTATGTAAGATATACTTCTTACAGCCAAGATAGTTAAAATTTATCAAAAAAAAAAAGATAATATTGTAAAACCATGAAAATAAATAATTTCAAACTATTTCATTTTGAACTTCATATGATATTATCAGTATAATTGTCCCTCTTCTTAAAATATTTTCTTTGATTTAAAAAATTATGAAAAATCTTATTTTGGTTATGTAAACCTGTTAAAATTGGAAGTATTTCTTTAATTCTATTCTTTATCATTTACAGTACCCTGCATAAAAGACGCCATCGCTTATAACACTATAAAGCTTGATGATTATGAAGATTTAACCAAAACAGACTAAGAAATATAGTTGCATCCATCTTATGCACATTAAAATGTCAAATAATTTTCCGCAAATTCTACACCGTTTCACAGAATTTCATTCAGTTCTTTAAGACACCACTGGTTTCTTCACGAGGGTTTTTGAATAGGCCTTTTAGAGGCAGCACTTCTGCCTCCATTGCATTCCGGGTTCCTTAATCTTCTTCCTCTGGAGATCCAAACCTAATTGCCACTCCCGGAGTCTTGAGATTTTCATTCGAGGCTCAAGACCAAAACACTTTGGATTTTTTTTTTTCTCCAGTTCTAAAAGTATTTGATTTTCATTGGAGCTAAATTATATAACCCCAATTTTGTACTGCCCAAAGAAGTTCCTTTTTAAATAGAGATGTAAAGGATTTCTGGAAAAAAAGGTTTAGTAATCTAGATAGTCTGAATAAAATGTCACCGCACATCAGCACATTTCCTGACCTGTATATCACCGCAAATTCTCATGTATACGGGATGGAGTACACATACCATCCTTTCAGTTTTGTCAAGTAATAGAAAATAAGGTCAAATCTTTTGCTAACCATACTATTCGTATCCCTAACACGAAAGTAACAATATAACAGTTCAACGTCCTCGACTTTTGAAGACTTTAAAGCTTATCTTATTCCCAAGCATTAATTATCTAAATGAAATAAAAATCATAATAGTATTAAATTAAAGAAAAGAGTCTATTTATTTTGTTTTTCTCTATTAGTATGATATTTAATAAGAATGATAGTGATTCATATCAGATAATTATCAGTTTCAGGTAATGTCTTCGGGCAATATTTAGGTACAAGTACTCAAGTAAAGTTGGAGTAAACGTACAGGGGATTTGGTTAGATATGAATTTCAAGTGTATTTCGACAGGTTATTTTTAATGTTATTGAATTTCGCGGTTTAATTGAAGTTTAATAAAAACTATTTTGTGGAAAAGACACATAGTAATAGATACGAAAAAAAATTTTCTTTTGTTTCTTTTAGACAATGAACCTGGGCCCACTGAGCCGTATGATGTCAGTTCATGGCATTAAGGAATAATCACAGAGCCTAGTGAATGACAATGGTCACACCCTGACCCCATTTACTGTTAAATTCTTAAAAAAGGCCGCTCTTCAATGGCAGTGTTAAGAGACAGTGACAATGACCTGGCTAGCAGGACAATGCACTGATAACTGACCATATATCCATATGATCAGTGCCCAGGCTCCACTTTACACCCAAGCTAGGACCAGAGAAGACCATATACTGGCTGCTGATGACTCAGCGGGTAGACCTATAGATAGTGAGGTTGCACACACTAAAAAAAAAAAAAAAAAAAAAAAAAAAAAAAAAAAAAAAAATCTTATTTGAGCGTAGCTCGCACTCTAGCTCAGCAGAAGTCCAGAGAGGGATATTTCCAATAGGCCATAAAAACCCTAAATGTACTGGTGCTTATTAAGATGCAAATCAAAGTTTAATTGAGGTTTGTGGATATAAGGTTAGCAGACTTACTAAATGTGGAAAGTCAATATTTCACCTGGCTGCCTTTAGAGATGTGGTACACCGCAAGTTTGAGTTTTGACACTTTTGAATATGCAAGATGGATATTTTTTTCCTATGCTAGCAAATTACAGTATGTATAGTTCTAAATAATTTAAAATTTAAATGGTAGTCAATTTTTCTTCAATAATCAATGCTTTCAACAGCTAATCACTGTAATGATAAAACTTTGCCTCCTGGGTCTCACAATGTTAGCTACGTTCGAGCACCAAAATCGTCCAAGTTCAAACAAGTGATAATTGTCGTATAATGTTGTATAATTATCAAAAATATCTAAAAAAGGAACCACTGGAACATATGTTTAACAGCTGTTCTTATGTAGTTCTCTTTTATTCCCAATAAAGATATATGGTGTCTGGTGGTCACTATTATAAAGAACAGTCATCTGGGTAGGTCTCTAATCTTTTGGATAAACGGAGTGTCATAAGCTAAACGTTTCTGCCTGCTTTACGAAACTACAATTAGAAAATAGTTAAAATTAGATATTTTGTAATTGTTCTGACCTATAGGTAATATCACTGCCTAGTGATCGCCAGACTGTGGTTCGAATCCTATTCAAACATGTTAGTTCAGTTGGTGGTTGCAACCGCATCCTTCTTGTGAGCTAGGAATTTGGGTTTTGGAGAGTCTATAGGTCTACCTACTGAGTCATCAGTAGTAATTTCCTTGCCCTCTTTGACCATAGCTTAGTTGGAAAGGGTGTGGTCATAATTACTGTACAGTATATATGACCATCTCTAGGGCATTGTCCTTCTTACTATAGAAATGTTCCTGTATCTTGTCCCTGCCATTTACAAGTGGCCTTTAAACCTCTACTATGCCTATGGCAGACTCTTACATGGGGGGGAAATATAACATATCAAAATATCAATGAAAGTACTGGAAACATGAAATTGCACAGAAAGCTAGTGGTGATGGCTCAGGCAAATGCTCGATGTAATATTAGTTCATTCAAAGGAATAAATAAGGATCACCTCTGAAAATATATATTAGAAATTATCCAGTTATTTTCCATAATAATAGAGCTTTGGCGAAGGTATCTGATGTTAACTAAAAGCGTGTATATATGGGTTCATTGCTTATATTGACATTTCCTAAAGCGTTCCAATTTCATAGTATAAGCATAAACATATATGGAAGTCGCACTACTTATGTTACTATTCACTTTCATCTCTCAAAGGAGAAATAAAATTCTAGGTTTAGATAGAGGGAGGTGATTATGAAGGGAAGGGACACACCAAACAAGAATTAAAAGGTTATTCTAAGAATGATTGCAATAAATGGAAACTTTTCTCGAAGGAATTGTAAAGAAATTAAACTAGTACCCAAATACTTCCATTATATTTCGAGTACATGCTTTGTATGGATAAATTAAAAACATTAATCTGTCAGTTAAGTTTATACAGGTGAGTGATTTAATTCCTCAGTGATACCATTAGGTATACACATATTGAAAGAGTAAGTGATGGCTTTACACAACTTACTGAGATTACTTCGGTGTAACTGCTTATTAGGTCAATTTATATGAAATATTGTGTATATAAAATCAGTGTCATTATAAGCACTAATTTCCCCTACAAAAACACGTTTATACAAAACTTGTTTTAGTACCCATTGTCCTTATTTACCCCAAACTAGGAAATAAGATTCAGCCAGAAATAGCTCTGCTGGATATAATGAATTTGCCTAAATTTTCCCAAAGACCCAAGGCTAACTTATGACTGGTATATATTCTAAAAGATATGTTCATGTTACTTTTCAATACATTGAATGTTTAGGGAAAATTAAGCTATAAAGTCATGAATGATACTTAGATGTAATTCTAAAATGAAAAAAAAAATGGTCCTATTACCTTGCGCTAAGACAGAGCAACTTCATATATCATGGTATTTATAAACTGTGCATTAAAGAGAAAAGGAGGGTCTGTTGGTTCAATTCAACCAGCCTTCACTGCATACAGAATAGACGAAGAAAGCGAGATAATGAGTTCAAGAGACATTCTGATAGACATTAACCAAAGAAATGGGGGCCAATGAAGGACCTTTTTTTATTTCGTATAAACCAAACGATGATAATTTAAAGCAAAAGATGAGGTCTAGCATGTAGACGATCTCAAGTCACCGAGTAGTAAAAAATGCTCTGTACTTTAGGGAAGAAGCTGAGAGGGCTATATCGTGGAAAGAATAAATTGAGTTTTGTTTCTGCAGAGTTCGGGAAAGGGTCAGCCATTGAGGGGTGAGATAAGATGTTCATGGCAATCGCAGCAGGAAAATATTACTTTAATAAGAAGATGGTGGTGGAAAGCATAGATTGAGAAGGATTAAGAATAAAAACATTACAAACTAGAGATAATATTTTTAGATACTTTTACTCATCTTTTGCCTTATAAAAGATTTTAATATATACTTAAAATGTTTCGAATTTAGGTCCTGTATTTGTAACTGTCGGTATTTAATTTTATCATCATAGATATGTCTAAAAATCCATAAGTTTTTGCTGATACTTATATTTGTCAGTGTTTATATGATTACCTTGAGCTTTCCATAAAAGGAAGCATTTTATATAGAGTCTGGAGCATCATCTAATAAAATCACTTCGGCAAACATTATTGTTTAAACATCAGTATGATAAAGTCAAATGACGAGTGCACCCAAACCAACTCATATATTATGCCCAAAGTACCACATCAGGTAATGTACTGGGCTACGCTTCAAGTTATGTTATAATGAGAACTAAAAAGTTTCCAGTTTTTAAAGAAGGTAAAATAGTCTAGTATAACCTACATAACCAGCTAATTTGTATAAAGCCAGGCTCTAAGGCAACGTAATTCGATTAAAGATAGAAAGGTACTAATCCAATTTGGCAGTCGGAGAGTATTAATTACTTGAAGTCCAATATCTTACTCCTTGTCGATTCAACAACTGAATGTTTATAAGTTTATAATGAACACTCTCTCTCTCTCTCTCTCTCTCTCTCTCTCTCTCTCTCTCTCTCTCTCTCTCTCTCTCTCTCTCTCTGCATACACAGGTGTAACTGCTTATTAGATCAATTGATATGAAATGAAATATTGTACACACACACACACAAGCATATATATATATATATATATATATATATATATATATATATATATATATATATATATATATATATATATATATATATATATATATATATATATTTATATATATATATATATATATATATATATATATATATATATATATATATATATATACATATATGAATTGCATGATTTTACTGTTTCAGCGTTGTCGATATCGCATCGTAAAGCTGTTTTTGTTCGTGCATACTAATCCCAATTTGAAGGCTTACCCGCTCTCTCAAAACATACAGACGTGCAAACTACATTGATCGTGGATTGTAGTCCCTCCGGAGAGGCGTCGTTCATCGCAATAACTTGTCGTCTCTTGGTTCTTTTGTTCTCTATGTGATGAAGTTTTTTTCTGTTTAACAATGCAAGATCTGAGTAGATTTTTTCTCTGAATATATATATATATATATATATATATATATATATATATATACATATATGTATATATATATATATATATATATATATATATATATATATATATAAATATATATATATATATATATATATATCACTTAATACTTATGCCGGATAAAGATTGAATATATTTAGGAGCTAAAAAAGAGAGAGAAAAAAAAACGGCGAATAGTTTGTGCAGACATGTATTTCGAACTGCTCTTCTCGTGTAAAATTACTTGCTTCCTCAGCAAATTTTTAACAGTAAACTGAACTGCTCAAGAATGCTCAGTCGTTCTCTGGTTAGCAGGTTCCGCACTCACATCCATGTTTTTGCCCAGGCACCTGCTCTATTCCTCTGCTCATTTCACGGTTAGTTAAGCTGCCTCAAAACAGTAATAATTTGCACATCCAGAATAAGGCCCAGTGCAAAACCAGCTTACATGGCCCAGGGAAGCAAACCATTTAACGGAAATACGACGTAAAGTCGTTGCTCTTTGTTGCCTAAGATTATACTTTACTTCGCATTGTGATTAAACAATACCTCATTTCTCCTGTTTCATGAGAATTGGCCTACATTTCCTCGTTCCTTCACTATATCTATGAGACGTATTTAATTTGCAGATTTTTGGCAGCATCAAGTTGTGAGAAAGTTTTCAGCAACAGTTTGGTTTTACGTGTATCAGGATTTCCATATGTATAAATTAATTTTTAAAATTCAGTTAGGAAAAGGAATCAGAATTATACATTTTTAATACTCGTATAGATTTTATACAAGAACATTGTTATAAAATATATAATTTCTAGGTATTTATTATAAGAATAGGTAGACAAACGTTATAAATTGTTATAAAAAAGAACAAAAGGTTATATCTTACGCTTAATTATTATTAATAGTATTATTATTATTATTATTATTATTATTATTATTATTATTATTATTATTATTATTATTATTATTATTATTATTACTAGCCAAGCTAAAACCCTAGTTTGAAAAGCAAGATGCTATAAGTCCAAGGGCCCCAACAGTGAAAAATAGGGAATAAGGAAATAAATAAATGATGAGAATAAATTAACAGTGTATCATTATAAAAACAGTAACAGCTTCAAAACAGATATGTCCTATATAAACTATTAACAACGTTAAAAACAGATATGTCATATATAAGCTATTAAAAAGACTCAAGTCAGCCTGGTCAACATAAAAACATTTGCTCCAACTTTAAACGTTTGAAGTTCTACTGATTCAACTACCAGATTAGGAAGATCATTCCACAACTGGGTAACAGCTGGAATAAAGATTATAGAATACTGTGTAGTATTGAGCCTCATGATGGAGAATGCCTGGATATTAGAATTAACTGCCTGACTAGTATTACGAACAGGATAGAATTGTCCAGGGAGATCTGAATGTAAAGGATGGTCAAAATTATGAAAAATCTTATGCAACATGCATAATGAACTAATTGAACGACGGTGCCAAAGATTAATATCTAGATAAGGAATAAGAAATTTAATAGACCGTAAGTTTCTGTCCAACTAATTGATATGAGAATCAGCAGCTGAACACCAGACAGGAAAACAATACTCCAAACAAGGTAGAATGAAAGAATTAAAACACTTCTTCAGAATAGATTGATCACCGAAAATCTTGTAAGACTTTCTCAATAAGCCAATTTTTTTGTGCTATTGAAGAAGACACAGACCTAATGTGTTTTTCAAAAGTAAATTTGCTGTCGAGAATCACACCTAAAGTTTTAACAGTGTCATACAAATTTAAAGAAACATTATCAATACTGAGATCCGGATGTTGAGGAGCCACCGTCCTTGACCTACTTACAATCATACTTTGAGTTTTGTTAGGATTCAACTTCATATCCCATAATTTGCACCATGCACTAATTTTAGCTAAATCTCTATTAAGGGATTCACCAACCACGCATCTACATTCAGTGGATGGAATTGGTGCAAAGAGAGTAGCATCATCTGCATATGCAACAAGCTTGTTTTCTAGGCCAAACCACATGTCATGTGAATATGGTATGAAAAGTAATGGACCAAGAACTTTACCCTGTGGAACACCGGATATCACATTCCTATACTCACTATGGTGACCATCAACAACAACTCTTTGATATCTATTACTTAAAAAATCAATAATAATGCTAAGAAACGACCCACCCAATCCCAACTGTTTCAGTTTGAAAACAAGGGCCTCATGATTAACACGGTCAAAGCCAGAACTAAAATCAAGGCCAATCATACGAACATCCTGACCACAATCAAGTGATTTCGGTACATCATTGGAGATTGTAAGAAGGGCATCACATGCTCCAAGGCCTATACGAAAACCAAATTGCAAAATAGGGAGTAGATGATTACCTTCAGCAAACCTATTAAGACGTTTTGCCAGAAGACGATCAAAAACTTTAGATAATATGGAAGTTATGAAAATTGGACGGTAATCAGTGGGACTTGAGCTACCACAAACACATTTACATAAAGGAGTAACATTACCAATTCTCCAACAAGTGCTAAAAGCTCTTCTTCTTGCTAACTTGCGCAAAATAACAGATAATTTGGAGCTAAGAAATCTGCTGTCTATATAAAAAACAAAGGAAAAATACCATTTGGATCTACACCTCCATAAGCATCAAGGTCCATCAACAGAGTTTTAATCTCACGAGATCGAAAAGCTAAACTAGTTAGTTTAGCCTCAGGAAAACAGGAATGAGGAAGTTCAAGTTTTTCATCACTCTGTTTACTGTCAAAAAACATCAGCCAAAAGCGTTGCCTATTCCTTTGGACAGTGAGTGACTGAGCCATCTGGTTCAAGTAAAGGAGGAACTCTTGCATCTACACCAAAGAGTGCAGATTTAAGGGTAGACCACCATTTATGTTCCTGAGTTGTACCAGAAAGGGTTTTTTTTTATGGTTAAATTGTACTCCTTTTCAGTTGAGGCATATACTCTCTGAACAAAAGCTCAAAGCTAAGTATAGTTGTTCCATGTCAAATCTGATCTGTTACCCTTCCAAAGATGATAGGCCTCCTGCTTCTCCAAATAAGCACGTCTACAATCATCATTAAACCACGGTTTGTCCTTCACTCGGTACCTTAGCACATGAGAAGGGATACGCCTACCAATTATGTTGACTAGATTCTCATTCAAAGGGACAACAGGATCTACACTACTATATAATTGTGACCAATTCAAGCACAAAAGATCATGAAAAATCCCATTCCAGTCTGCTTGGAATTTCATATAAATTTTACAAGAGTGTGATATATCAGGGACAGTCTGCTCAGTCTTCACTACTAAAGAAATCAAGGCATGATCGGATGTTCCGACTGGAGAACCAACTTTACGAGTTATAACGACAAGGGAGTCAGTGTATACCTAGTTCAAACAATTACCAGACCTGTGAGTAGCTTCATTTATGATTTGCTCACAGCCTGATTCAGAGGCAAAGTCTAAAGCTCTTAAGCCATGGCGATCGGTAGGAGAGATAGAACTTAATCACACCCTATGGCGAGCATTAAAATCCCCAACAAAGACAAAAGAAACCTTTCTATCATCTCCTTGTATCTTGTCCATAATGGTAAGAATGCAATCGAAGATAGAAACATCCATGTTTGGATTTCGGTAGATCGAACACAAATAAAAGTTGTTATGCCTGCCACAAATTTTTATTACCTGAATCTCATGACATCCACAGTGATAGCAGGACTTATGAGAAACAGGGTACTCGGTCCTAATATACACCTATATTCCCCTGGCCCTAGGGATGGCATCACGTTTCAACATTATTGGTTTCTTAAAACTAGTTATAAGGAGCTCAGATAAGTGCCTCATATTAGAAACCAAAGATTCTGAGCACAAAAGAATATTATGCTGTCTGGACGCAAGTGTAAGGTCTTGGATATTTGTATGAAGACCACGAATATTGCAATACAGAAGACGACATTGACAAAATTTAGGACGTACTGGTCCCGGATTTCACTCAATGTCTTCACACAGCATGAGAATTAATAAAAATAAAAAAGAGACATCATACTTAAAAACTAGATTAACAAGAATTATAAAAAAAACAATATATACAGAATTATGAATAAAGTGATCGATGATACTCATGGACTATAGTAAAAAATCGGAAAAAATGGTCAACATGGAGGAGCCAATACACTATGCAAGGCTAAATACCCTCCAGGATAGCCACTTCAACTGAAGGGAGGACAGTAAGGATGGTTTTGAGAAGAAAAAGAATCACACAAAGGAAAAGACAACCTCTTGATAAACCACCAGGCATCCATGGTCCATCTATTAAGCCTGCCCAATACACCATTTCAAAAAAACAAGAGGAAGAAAAAAAAAAGAAGATAGAATAGTGTGCCCGAGTGTACCCTTAAGCAAGAGAACTCTAACCCAAGACAGTGAAAGACCATGGTACAGAGGCTATGGCACTACCCAAGACTGGAGAACAATGGTTCAATTTTGGAGTGTCCTTCTCCTAAAAGAGCTGCTTACCATAGCTAAAGAGTTTCTTCTACCCTTACCAAGAGGGAAGTACACTGAACAAATTGCAGTACAGTAATTAACCTCTTGGGTGAAGAAGTGCTTAGTATTTCATTGTTGTCAGGTGTATGAGGAAAGATGAGAATATATAAAGAATAGGCCAGACTATTCTGTGTAAGTGTGTGCAAAGAAAAAAATAAGCCGTAATCCGAGAGAGGGATCCAATGCATTACTGTCTGGCAAGTCAAAGGATCCAATACTTCTCTAGTGGTAGTATCTCAAACGTGTTGATACCTAGTGGAAGATGTTTAATTTGTATATGTTCTAAAATGATTCTCGGATTTTTCAATTCCATAAAGACATTATGACATTTTGGTGTTTCACTTTCAAGTAGGAATCTCAAATATGCTTCTCCCTGTTGATTAATTAAAAATCTGAGGCGGTAGTCATTATTTCTTCTTAAAAAAACTTACATAGTTTCTGGTTGCGTATACTGAAGCTTTTTCAAAATATAATTCATAACATTTAATGTTCTATTTATTTCCAGATGAAGTAATTGCATACTGTACATACATATACAACTAATGATCAAGATATCTTTAATTTGAATAGCGAGATGTCTTTAAAGATAAGTAATTTGTCTCCATTTGATAGAGAATCTGACAATTATGACTAAAAAATATCGTTATTTAGAGGATATCACTTTCTAAGGTAATAATATAAGAGGAATTCTCATTAATAACAATTTCCATTCCTTTCTTTTTCAAATTGAAGAAATCAGTACACCCAATGGCATCAATAAGAGACCGTACAACTCTTTCCCCAATGCACTTCAAAATATTGAAGAAAAAAAAAATCTTTATATAGATACCATTTTATAAACTGGCTGGGTGAGGATGAGGACAAACATGTTCCATCTCTTTATATTTGCAAACAAAAGACAGACAGAGAGCGAGAGAGAGAGAGAGAGAGAGAGAGAGAGAGAGAGAGAGAGACAGAGACAGAGACAGAGAGAGAGAGAGAGTTTATATATATATATTTATATATATATATATATATATATATATAAATATATATATATATAAATATATATATATATATATATATATGTATGTATGTGTGGTGTTTGTGTTTATATATATATATATATATATATAGTATATATATATATATATATAGGCACACACACACACATATATATATATATATAAATACATATATTTATATATATATATGTATATATATATGCATATATATAAATAAATAAATATATATATATATATATATATATATTTATATATATACATATATATGTGTATATAGCTATATGCATATATATATATATATATACACATATATATATATATGTATATATATTCATATATATATATATATATATATATAAATATATATATATATATATATATATGAATATATGTATATATATATATATATATATATACATATTCATATATATATATATATATATATAGTGTCTGTGCTTGTGTACCTCCGACAACAATTCATGTGACGTTCCGACAGTTGTGAATTCCTGAACAAGATCTTGTGAACCACAAGAGTTCCGGTGGTGAGCTTCACTAGATACCAGATTCATAGTTGCACTAAACATTGGATATTAGACTCTCTCTCTCTCTCTCTCTCTCTCTCTCTCTCTCTCTCTCTCTAGTCTTCATCACAAAAATATCTCCAAAGGGTGGGTATTGACCAGGGAACCACCTGCGGTACGTATCGTTGTTGAATAATAATAGACCTGTGAAACTCGATGATACTTTGTCTTCTCAGAATCTTAACTTTATGGCACACTCCAATAATTTATTTCGTTTATTTTCGAAGAGGAATAGATTTTCTATTTCTGTTGGTACATATCCTATTTTGGATGTATGTATCCATGGGTAATTTGAGTTAATAATATGGGTTTTTTTCCGAAACTAAAATCCGTACAAACCTCATATTATTCTTTTTTTTTTTTTAGATGCTCTGTCAAAGATTATGAATAATCAATAATCCTCTCACAATAGGTGTATCATATAATTGACGTTATAGTGCATAGACCTTAGAAAATTAAATTTCTTTGTACAATTTTTCATTTTAACGCAAAATTTCTCATTCATTTTTAACAATACTATAAGTTCGAGTTGGTCATACTAGACGAATGGGAATGATGCGACCTCGAAGAGATTTTTTATAAATTCTCTACTGATGTAATGTTTAAATTTACCCCCCACCCCTTCTCTCTCTCTCTCTCTCTCTCTCTCTCTCTCTCTCTCTCTCTCTCTCTCATGTTACAAGAGCTATTATAAAAACTTTTTATAAGATTCCTTATATCTTATTGATGGCATAACAGCCTTAAGATGGTGGAGTATGGGTCCAATAATTTTTCTGCAAATTGGGTATCCTCATCTCTTTTTTTTCCCTACTAAATGAAAGTTCTTATTAACTTGTTAAAAGAAAGTGGCATTTTACCTCATTCTTGTGGTTATTTGGGGGGCAATTTGAAAAGATGGAAACATGTAATGCAGTAACGTCGGTCAATATACTATATAGTTATATCAATTCAATCTCAACGAAAGCATAATTTACTATCTAACTACAACGTGTACATAAGCTAAAAGAGTCAACATAATTATGTTTAAAATTATCATGTATCATATAATAAACTGCTTGTGATGGAATTCATTAACGGTCCCTTAGCCTTTACCAGCCATAGGAAGGACACTACTCATTATCGAACATTTAAATGAAAATTTTAAATTGGAGAATTAGATGTCCTTCCTGCCGCCATACAAATATATGACGAAAAAATTAAATAGAAAATAGTCATATGTAATCAAATATTTATGATGCATTTTCATATACAGCATATGAAGCATTTTAAAGGTTGTTGGACCATTTAGCTAACACCTATTTTTCTTGTTTATCAAAATTTACATGGTCAAGGAGCAATAAAAGGGGCCAGATTTTGAACCTGACCATCAAGTCATAACCACGAGAAAATTTCAGCTTTCAAAACCTAGAGAAATATATTCTTGGTTTATCTTCTATCTAGTGTTTAAACTATGCATGGCTAAATGACAGTCGCCCGGATCCCCGGCTTTTTTCATCCTGGTGGATTTTAAAAACAACTTTTGCCTCGGCTATCTCCACAGTTTTCCTGCCTGGATGGATACGGTGAATACCGAGAATATGATATCATCATATGTTTAAGGTAGCTGCATTTAATCTCAAAAGCTCGTGCGTTTCCTTTTTATAAATAATCCTTCCTCCCTTTCATAATATTTAAGTGATAATTTTGTCTGAAAGTATTTTTTTTTTATTCCATGTATTCTACTACATCGTTATTAGAAAGCTAAAACCCGTTTTTTAGGATATGTTTATTCCTTCCTTTAGCCCCATTATATATATATATATATATATATATATATATAGCAGGTAGTAATATTGTTTCATGGTTTTTGAATTGAATACTTTGAATTTGATATACTACATAGTTATATTCTTCTTTCAAAGAAAATTCAATATCTGATGTTTAGTTAATCCTTTACATTATCTTAATTTGATAAGGTTTTTTCATATTATGCCTATTTACACGCAGGCGAGGAGGTAAAGCTTATTCAAGCAAAGAAAATACCTCCAGACTCGAAAATCTACAAATTATATTTGCATACAGTTCATACAAACTTAATTTTCATAATTATTTTTGCATAGTTTATAATAATTATAATTTTATGATTTTTGTAAGTAAAAATTTTGTTTTTATATGCATAATTTCTTAATACTGGTAGTAAGCTAAATGCAGAAAATAATTATTTTTTTCAGCTTATGGGGCCCTACGTATGGCACACAAAGTGAGACTGCTGGATTTGGATTAGAGTTGCATTAGTTGGTTCGTATGTTCCTTTTAGATTGTCTTGTCAAATGTAAGACGCAGTCGCTTTCGTTGGCAGCGTGTAGGTGAATTCATTAGAGAGTATAAACCAATGAAATTAAAAGAAATGATGACATAAAAGGAATTGGGTTCTGGTTAGTATCATTTAGGGAGGGTATTAATTGCTTAGAACTTTAATATATAGACGGAAATACAATTATTTGATTATATATTAAAACAACTCTGCAATGATTAACAAAAAAAATACTAAATATACATTCTTACTGCAATTGTAGCGACAAAAGCACTAATTCATACAGAAAATGTGCTAATTATCAACCTCTTTATTAGCTGAGGTCAACTTTATTTGGAAAAGTATGATGCTATATGCCCAATGGCTCCAACAAGGAAAAGTAGCTCATTGAGGAAAATTAATATATAAACTACAAGAAATATAATTAACATTTGACATAAAATATTTTAAGAACAGTGACTACATTAAAGTAAATCTTTCCTATATAAAGATTGTGGTCAGTATGTTGATAGGATTGGCCCACATTATAATAATAATAATAATAATAATAATAATAATAATAATAATAATAATAATAATAATAATGAAATTAGAAATAAAAACAAAAAATAATAATAATATTAATAATAATAATAATAATAATAATAATAATAATAATTATAATAATAATAATAATAATAATAATAATAATGATAAGGATAATGATAAAGATAATGAATTTGATAATAATTTAGTGTTCCATGTGACTATTTTAATTATGAGGACCTTTCCTCAAACTCAAAAAATTATGAGTAAGTCTTTTCTTTTGTGAGCATATCTGGTGTTCCACAGAGTAGTGTTCTTGGCCCATCGGCTTCCATAATATATATATATATATATATATATATATAAATATATATATATATATATATATATATATGTATATATATATATATATATATGATATTTGGTATGCCCTAAAAAACAAGCTCACTGCCTATCTAGACGATGGTACTCTCCTTGCATTAATTTCATGTTCTTAATGTAGATCTGATGTAGTAGAATCCCTCAATGCAGATTAATC
>NC_090729.1:43786719-43801719 GCF_036898095.1 Palaemon carinicauda
ATGATACTGTCATTAATGACAATGATACCTAGTAAAATGATAATGATATAAATAATAACAAATACTATGATAGTAATAAAAATTATACCAAGTGCATATCATGATATTCCAAAAAAGAATTATAATAACTCGTATGTCATTAATATCACTCTATGATGTGTACGTGTAAAAAGAAAATCGAAAATTAAATTGAAACAGAGAACATGAAAAATATAGTAGCTAAAACATTTTATTTTTATTATAGGGAATAGATTATATAGCACCGACTAAATGAAATATTTTAACTGATTCTCCTAATGTGAATCAGGTAAGTAATTTTAAATAATCCAAAATATTATAATCTTTAATAGTGATAGCATTCGTGAAAAGTACAGCATAAGCTATTGATATATTATGTTTTTGCCTTCTCAGATTTACCGGGATCGAGACAAATTGTAACACTATAATGATGAATAAAAATAAATTTTATGCTACGTAAGATATACTACTTACAGCCAAAATAGTTACAATTTATCCAAAAAAAAAAAAAAAAAAAAAAAAAGAAAGATAATATTGTAAAACCATGAAAATGAATAATTTCAAACTATTTCATTTTGAACTTTATATGATATTCTCAAAATAATTTTCACTCTTTTTAAAATATTTTTTTTGATTTAAAGAAATTATGAAAAATATTATTTTGGTTATGTAAACCTGTTTAAATTGGAAGCATTTCTTTGATTCTATTCTTTATCATTTACAGTACCCTGCATAAAAGACGCCATCGCTTGTAACACTATAAAGCTTGATGATTATGAAGATTTAACCAAAACAGACTAAAAAATACATTTGCATCCATCTTATGCACATTGAAAAGTCAAATAATTTTCCGCAAAGTCTACAGCGTTTCACAGAATTTCATTCAGCTCTTTAAGACAATACTGGTTTCTTCACGAGGGTTTTTGAATAGGCCTTTTAGAGGCAGCACTTCTGCCTCCATTGCATTCCTGGTTCCTTAATCTTCTTCCTCTGGAGATCCAAACCTAATTGCCACTCTCGGAGTCTTGAGATTTTCATTCGAGGCTCAAGACCAAAACACTTTGGATTTTTTGTTTCTCCAGTTCTAAAAGTATTTGATTTTTATTAGAGCTAAATTATATAACCCCAATTTTGGACTGCCCAAAGAAGTTCCTTTTTAAATAGAGATGGAAAGGATTTCTAGAAAAAAAGGCTTAGTAATCTAGAGTGTCTGAATAAAATGTCAGTGCACATCAGCACATTTCTTGACCTGTATATCAGCGCAAATTCTCATGTATACGGGATGGACTACACATACCATCCTTTCAGTTTTGTCAAGTAATAGAAAATAAGGTCAAATCTTTTGCTAACCATACTATTCGTATCCCTTACACGCAAGTAACAATATAACAGTTCAACGTCCTTGTCTTTTGAAGACTTTGAAGCTTATCTTATTCCCATGCAATAAATATCTAAATGAAATAAAAATCATAATAGTATTAAATAAAAAAAAAAACTCTATTTATTTTGTTTTTCTCTATTAGTATATTATATAATAAGAATGATAGAGATTCATATCAGATAATTATCAGTTTCAGGTAATGTCTTGGGGCAATATTTAGATACAAGTACTCAAGTAAAGTTGTAGTATACGTACAGGAGATTTGGTTAGATATGAATTTCAAGTGTATTTCGACAGGTTATTTTTAATGTTATTGAATTTCGCAGTTTATTTGAAGTTTAATAAAAACTATTTTGTGGAAAAAAACACATAGTAATATATACGATATTTTTTTTCTTTTGTGTCTTTTAGACAATGAACCTGGGCCCACTGAGCCGTATGATGTCAGTACATGGCATTAAGGAATAATCACAGAGCCTAGTGAATGACAATGGTCACACCCTGACCTCATTTACTGTTAAATTCTTAAAAAGAGTTAAGAGACAGTGACAATGACCTAGCTAGTAGGACAATGCACTGAAAACTGACCATAAATCCATATGATCAGCGCCCAAGCCCCACTTTACACCCAAGCTAGGACCAGAGAAGAGCATATACTGGCTGCTGATGACTCAGCGGGTAGACCTATAGATAGTGAGGTTGCACACACTAAAAAAAAAAAACTTATTCGAGCGTAATTCGCACTCTAGCCCAGCAGAAGTCCAGAGAGGGACATTTCCAGTAGGCCATAAAAACCTTAAAGGTACTGCTGCTTATTCAGATGCATATCAAAGTTTAATTGAGGTTTGTGGATATAAGGTTAGCAGACTTACTAAATGTAGAAAGTCAATATTTCACCTGGCTGCCTTTAGAGATGTGGTACACTGCAAGTTTGAGTTTTGACACTTTTGAATATGCAAGATGGATATTTTTACCTATGCTAGCAAATTACAGTATGTATAGCTATAAATAATTTAAAATTTAAATGATAGTAGATTTTTCTCCAATAATCAATGCTTTCAACAGCTAATCACTGTAATGATAAAACTTTGCCTCTTGGGTCTCACAATGTTAGCTACGTTCGAACACCAAATCGTCCAAGTTCCAACAAGTGATAATTGTCGTATAATGTTGTATAATTATAAAAAAATACCTAAAAAAGGAACCACTGGAACATATATTTAACAGCTGTTCTTATGTAGTTCTGTTTTATTCACAATAAAGATATGTGGTGTCTGGTGGTCACTATTATAGAGAACAGTCATCTGGGCAGGTCTCTAATCTTTTGGATAAACGGAGTGTCATAAGCTAAAGGTTTCTGCCTGCTTTACGAAACTACAATTAGAAAATAGTCAAAATTAAAAATTCTGTAATTGTTCTGACCTATGGGTAATATCACTGCCTAGTGATCGCCAGATTGGGTTCAAATCCTATTCAAACATGTTAGTTCATTTGGTGGTTACAACCGCATCCTTCTTGTGAGTTAGGAATTTGGGTTTTGGAGAGTCTATAGGTGTACCTGCTAAGTCATCAGTAGTAATTTCCTTGCCCTCTTTGACCATAGCTTGGTTGGAAAGGGGTGTGGTCATAATTACTGTACAGTATATATGACCATCTCTAGGGCATTGTCCTTCTTACTATAGAAATGTTCCTGTATCTTGCCCCTGCCATTTACAAGTGGCCTTTAAACCTCTACTATGCCTATGGCTGACTCTTACATGGGGAGAAAAAATAACTTATCGAAATATCAATGCAAGTACTGGAAACATGAAATTGCATAGAAGGCATTGTGGTGATGGCTCGCGGAAATGCTCGATGTAATATTAGTTCATTCAAAGGAATAAATAAGATCACCTCTGAAAATATATATTAGAAATTATCCAGTTATTTTTTAAAATAATAGAGCTTCGGCGAAGGTATCTGATGTTAACTAAAATGTGTATATATGGGTTTGTTGCTTATATTGACATTTCATAAAGCGTTCCAAATTTCAAAGTATAAGCATAAACATATATGGACGTCTCACTACTTATTTTACTATTCACTTTCATCTCTCAAAGGAAAAATAAAATTGTAGGTTTAGTTAGAGGGAGGTGATTATGAAGGGAAGGGACACAACAAACAAGAATTAAAGGATTTTGACAAAGGAAAAATCTATCTCTGGTGAGATACCTGTGACGCCCGGTGAAAAGAGTCCTTCTTTACACTTTTCTGATATAAATACTTCCAAACATACCAGAGAAATTTAAAGTATGGAATACAGAGGTTACTACCCTCGCGCAAACACCCAGTGGGCGTCTTGTATAAAGCAGGGGCGCGTGAAAACCACTATTCACAGGCTGTCTTCCATTTAGATCATTCCTTCATCAAAGGGAAGGGGCGTAACAGATACCCTACCTATCATACCTTCGCCACTCCACAGACGCCCGATGCTAGCCCCCTCTGAACTACATCCCTCTGCAAGAACTATGGCTTGAGAAGGAAAGGGAGGGATAACGTAAGGGTGGGTTTCACCGGGCGTCACAGGTATCTCCCCAGAAATAGATTTTTCCTTTGTCAAAATCCCTTTTCTGGGTCGACATGTGACGCCCGGTGAAAATGTACCAGAGAATGCCTTCCAAGCCCAAAAAACACTATCAAATAAAAGGGGATAAAGTGAAACACCATGAACCAAAAACAACACACTATGTAAAGGTTGTTAAACTAAAAATATAATACATTAGCCAAACAGGAATCCCAATGATGGAGTGACAATAAGATGTAATGCTGGGAATCAACCCGAGAATCAAAACACAACACAAACCTGATCCTCACATGGCTAAAAAATGGTAACCTGAACTAAAATAAGGTAAGGTGAAACATACTAACAGGTAATAACCAGGGTAACGAAGAAATGGTAACATAAACCTAGGGCTAAACGACCCACCCAAGAGAACTGGTTCCTGTCAGAATCTCACCTGGCAGGAGTCCAGAACGTGGTAGCGGACTCACTATCCAGGACGAATCCACTGGAGTCAGAATGGTCTTTGGACATGAATTCTTTCCGGTGGATTTCCAGGCTGGTTCCCGGTCTCCAGGTAGATCTATTTGCGACACAACTGAACCACAAACTTCTTTGTTGTGTGACCCCAAACCTGGACCCTCAGGCTTAAGCTATGGATGCATTAAACCTGGATTGGAACCGTTGGACGAAGATTTACTTTTTCCCTCCAGTGAATCTTCTCATGGAAGTCTTACACAAGTTGCGCTCCTTCCTAGGGGCAGTGACTTTAGTAGCACCGTACTGGCCAAAGAGCAGTTGGTGTCCACTCCTCCTTGAATTGAAACTCCGTCCCTTCCAGATCCCATCCCCCAATATGAACCAATTAGTCCAAACGCAGACTGTGTCAGATTTCTCAAGGATAGCCACAATCCTAACTTTGTGGATTTCATGAGTTTGCAGCCCCACATTGATGGGAACATTGACCCGGAAAATGTCCTCTTCATAGAATCAGACAAAAGGGACTCTATCATTAGACGGCACGTTTCAGCTATTAAAAACTAGCAGGTTTCCTAAAGAAGTCGGAACTTTCTCACATGCCTTCTAATCTGGCCATATCATTCTTTAAGTCCCTATTTAAAATGTTATTCTAAGAATGATTGCTATAAAAGGAAACTTTTCTCGAAGGAATTATAAAGAAATTAAACTAGTACCTAAATACTTCCATATTATTTCGAGTATATGCTTTGTATGGATAAATTAAAAACATTAATCTGTCAATTAAGTTTATACAGGTAGATGTTAAATCTTGAATACTTGGCTCTTGTCATTTAGGGAGATGTGATATCTTTGGCACACGAATATGAGTGATTTAATTCCTCAGTGATACCATTAGGTATACACGTATTAAAAGAGTAAGTTATGGCTTTACACAACTTACTGAGATTACTTCGGTGTAACTGCTTATTAGGTCAATTTATATGAAATATTGTGTATATAAAATCAGTGTCATTATAAGCAATAATTTCCCCTACAAAAACACGTTTATACAAAACTTGTTTTAGTACCTATTGCCCCTATTTACCCAAAACTAGGAAATAATATTCAGCCAGAAATAGCTCAGCTGGATTCAATGAGTTTGCCTAAATTTTCCCAAAGACCCAAGGCTAACTTATGACTGGTATATATTCTATAAGATATATTTATGTTACTTTTCAATACATTGAATGTTCAGGAAAAATTAAGCTATAAAGTCATGAATGATACTCAGATGTAATTCTAAAAGAAAAAAAAAAAAACATGGTCCTATTACCTTGCGCTAAGACAGAGCAACTTCTTAGATCATGGTATTTATAAACTGTGCATTAAAGAGAAAAGGAGGGTCTGTTGGTTCAATTCAACCAGCCTTCATTGCATACAAAATAGACGAAGAAAGCGAGATAATGAGTTCAAGTGATATTCTGATAGACATTAACCAAAGAAATGGGGGCCAATGAAGGACCTTTTTATTTCGTATAAACCAAACGATGAAAATTCTAAGCAAAAGATGAGGTCTAGCATGTAGACGATCTCAGGTCACCGAGTAGTAAAAAATGCTCTGCACTTTAGGGAAGAAGCTGAGAGGGCTATATCGTGGAAAGAATAAAATGAGTTTTGTTTCTGCAGAGTTCGGGAGAGGGTCAGCCATTGAGGGGTGAGATAAGATGTGCATGGCAATCGCACCAGGAAAATATTACTTTAATAAGAAGATGGTAGTGGAAAGCATAGATTGAGAAGGATTAAGAATAAAAACATTACTAACTAGAGATCATATTTTTTAGATACTTTTACTCATCTTTTGCCTCATAAAAGATTTTAATATATACTTAAAATGTTTTGAATTTAGGTCCTGTGTTTGTAAGTGTCGGTATTTAATTTTATCATCATAAATATGTCTAAAAATCCATAAGTTTTTTCTGATACTTATATTTGTCAGTGTTTATATGATTACCTTGAGCTTTCCATAAAAGGAGGCATTTTATGTAGATTCTGGAGCATCATCTAATAAAATTCACTTCTGCAAACATTATTGTTTAAACATCAGTATGATAAAGTCTAGTGACGAGTGCACCCAAACTAACTCATATATTATGCCCAAAGTACCACATCAGGTAATGTACTGGGCTACGCTTCAAGTTATGTTATTATGTGAACTAAAAAGTTTCCAGTTTTTAAATAAGGTAAAATAGTCTAGTATAACCTACATAACCAGCAAATTAGCATAAAGCCAGGCTCTAGGGCAACGTAATTCGATTAAAGATAGAAAGGTACTAATCCAATTTGGCAGTCGGAGAGTATTCATTACTTGAAGTCCAATATCTTACTCCTTGTCTATTTAACGACTGAATGTTTATAAGAACTAAACAAACAGCTTCAAAATGAAAACCCTCTCTCTCTCTCTCTCTCTCTCTCTCTCTCTCTCTCTCTCTCTTTGCATACACAGGTGTAACTGCTTATTAGACCAATTGATATGAAATAAAATATTATGCACACACACAAACATATTTATTTATATATATATATATATATATATATATGTGTGTGTGTGTGGGTGTGTGTGTGTGTGTGTGTGTGAATTGCATGATTTTACTGCTACAGCGTTGTCGATATCGCATTTTAAAGCTGTTTTTGTTCGTACATACTAATCCCAATTTCAAGGCTTACCCGCTCTCTCAAAACATACAGACGTGCAAACTACATTGATCGTGGATTGTATTCCCTCCAGAGAGGCGTCGTTCTTCGCAAACACTTGTCGTTTTTTCTGTTTGACAATGCAAGATCTGAGTAGATTTTTTCTCTGAATATGTATGTTTATATATATATATATATATATATATCTGTATATATATATATATATATATATGTATGTATATATATATATATATATGTATATATATATATACATATATATATATATATATATACATATATATATATATATATATGTATAGAATATATATATATATATATATATACATATATATATATATATATATATATACACACACACACACACATATATATATATATATATATAACTTAATACTTATGCCGGATAAAGATTGAATATATCTAGGAACAAAAAAGAGAAAGAAAAAAAATAAAACGGCGAATAGTTGTGCAGACATGTATTTCGAACTGCTCTTCTCGCGTAAAGTTACTTGCTTCCTCAGCAAATTTTTAACAGTAAACTGAACTGCTCAAGGATGCTCAGTCGTTCTCTGGTTAGCAGGTTCCGCACTCACATCCATGTTTTTGCCCAGGCACCTGCTCTATCCCTCTGCTCATGTCACCTTTGGTTAAGCTGCCTCGAAACAGTGATAATTTCCACATCCAGAATAAAACCTAGTGCAAAACAACCTTACATGGTCCAGGGAAGCAAACCATTTAACGGAAATACTATGTAAAGTCATTGCTCTTTGTTGCCTAAGATTATACTTTTCTTCGCATTGTGATTAACCAATCCCTTTTTTCTCCTGTTTCATGAGAATTTGCATACATTCCCTCGGTCCTTCACTATTTCTATAAGACGTATCTATTTGCATATTTTTGGCAGCATCAAGTTGTGAGAAAGTTTTCAGCAACAGTTTGGTTTTACGTGTATCATGATTTCCATATGTATAAACTAATTTTTAAAATTCAGTTAGGAAAGGGAATCAGAATTATACATTTTTAATACTCGTAAAGATTTTATACAAGAACATTGTTATAAAATATATAATTTCTAGGTATCTATTATATGAATAGGTAGACAAACGATGTTATAAATTGTTATAAAAAAGAACAAAAGGTGATATCTTACGCATAATTATTATTATTATTATTATTATTATTATTATTATTATTATTATTATTATTATTATTTTTATTATTATTATTATTATTATTATTATTATTATTATTATTATTATTATTATTATTATTATTATTATTATTATTATTACTAGCCAAGCTACAATCCTAGTTTGAAAAGCAAGATGCTATAAGTCCAAGGGCCCCAACAGTGAAAAATAGCCCAGTAAGGAAAGGGAATAAGGAAATAAATAAATGATGAGAATAAATTAACAGCATATCATTATAAAAACAGTAACAACGTCAAAACAGATATGTCCAATATAAACTATTAACAACGTTAAAAACAGATATGTCATATATAAGCTATTAAAAAGACTCGTGTCGGCCTGGTCAACATAAAAACAATTGCTCCAACTTTGAACTTTTGAAGTTCTACTGATTCAACTACCAGATTAGGAAGATCATTCCACAACTGGTTAACTGCTGGAATAAAGATTCTAGAATACTGTGTAGCATTGAGCCTCATGATGGACAATGCCTGATTATTAGAATCAGCTACCTGCCTAGTATTACGAACACGATAGAATTGTCCAGGGAGATCTGAATGTAAAGGATGGTCAGAGTTATGAAAAATCTTATGCAGCATGCATAATGAACTAATTGAACGACGGTGCCAAAGATTAATATCTAGATAAGGAATAAGAAATTTAATAAACCATAAGTTTCTGTCCAACAAATTAAGATGAGATTCAGCAGCTGAACACCAGACAGGAAAACAATATTCCAAACAAGATAGAATGAAAGAATTAAAACACTTCTTCAGAATAGATTGATCACCGAAAACCTTGTAAGACTTTCTCAATAAACAAATTTTTTTGTGCTATTGAAGAAGACACAGACATAATGTGTTTTTCAAAAGTAAATTTGCTGTCGAGAATCACACCTAAGTTTTAAGTGTCCTACAAATTTAAAGAAACATTATCAATACTGAGATCCGGATGTTGAGGAGCCACTGTCCTTGACCTACTTACAATCATACTTTGAGTTTTGTTAGGATTCAACTTCATACCCCATAATTTGCACCATGCACTAATTTTAGCTAAATCTCTATTAAGGGATTCACCAACCACAGATCTACATTCAGGGGATGGAATTGATGCAAAGAGAGTAGCATCATCTGCATATGCAACAAGCTTGTTTTCTAGGCCAAACCACATGTCATGTGAATATAGTATGAAAAGTACTGGTCCAAGAACACTACTCTGTGGATCACCGGATATCACATTCCTATACTTACTATGTGACCATCAACAACAACTCCTCATGATTAACACGGTCAAAGGCAGCACTAAAATCAAGGCCAATAATACGAACTTCTTGACCACAATAAAGGAATGTCTGTACAGCATTGGAAATTGTAAGAAGGGCATCACATGCTCCAAGGCCTGTACAAAAACCAAATTGCAAACTAGGGAGTAGATGATTACCTTTAGCAAACGTATTAAGACATTTTGCCAGTAGACGTTCAAAAACTTCAGATAATATGGAAGTTGTGGAAATTGGACGGTAATCAGTGGGACTTGAGCTACCACAAACACATTTACATAAAGGATTAACATTACCAATTTTCCAACAAGTGGTAAAAGCTCTTTTTCTTGCTAACTTGCACAAAATAACAGATAACTTTGGAGCTAAGAAATCTGTTGTCTATATAAAAAACAAAGGAAAAATAACAATTTGGGTCTACACCTCCATAAGCATCAAGGTCCATCAACAGAGTTTTAATCTCACGAGATCGAAAAGCTAAACTAGTTAGTTTGGCCTCAGGAAAACAAGAATGAGGAAGTTCAAGTTTTTCATTACTTTGTTTACTGTCAAAAATATCAGCCAAAAGGGTTGCCTTTCACTTTGGACAGTGAGTGACTGAGCCATCTGGTTCAAGTAAAGGAGGGAATCTTGCATCTACACCAAAGAGTGCAGATTTAAGGGTAGACCACCATTTATGTTCCTGACTTGTACCAGGAAGGGTTTTTTTATGGTTAAATTGTACTCCTTTTCAGTTGAGGCATAAAGTCTCTGAGCAAAAGCTCGAAGCTGAGTATAGTTGTTTATGTCAAATCTGATCTGTTACCCTTCCAAAGATGATAGGCCTCCTGCTTCTCCAAATAAGCACGTCTACAATCATCATTGAACCACGGTTTGTCCTGCAATCGGTACCTTAGCACACGAGAAAGGATACACCTATCAATTATGTTGACTAGATTGTCATGCAAAGGGACAAGAGGATCTACACTACTATATAATTGTGACCAATTCAAGCACAAAAGGTTATGCAAAATCCCGTTCCAGTCTGCTTAGGATTTCATATAAAGAAATCAAGGCATGATCAGATGTTCCGACTGGAGAACCAACTTTACGAGTTATAACGCCAAGGGAGTCAGTGTATACCAGGTCCAAGCAATTACCAGACCTGTGAGTAGCTTCATTTATGATTTGCTCACAGCCTGATTCAAAGGCAAAGTCTAAAGCTCTTAAGCCATGGCGATTGGTAGGAGAGATAGAACTTAACCACACCCTATGGTGAGCATTAAAATCACAAACAAAGACAAATGAAGCCTTTTTATCATCTTCTTGTATCTTAGCCATAATGGTAAGAAGACAATCGAAGACAGAATCATCCATGTCGGGATTCCGGTAAATCGAACACAAATAAAAGTTGCTATGCCTGCCACAAACTTTTATTACCTGAATCTCATGGCATCCACATTGATAGCAGGACTTATGAGAAGCAGGGTACTCAGTCCTAAAATACGTAGACATTCCCCTTGCCCTAGGGATGGCAACACGTTTCAACATCATTGGTTTCTTAAAACCAGTTATGAGGAGCTCAGATAAGTGCCTCATATTAGAAACCAAAGTTTCCGTGCACAAAAGAATATCATGCTGTCTGGACGCAAGTGTGAGGTCTTGGATATTTGCATGAAGACCACGAATATTGCAATACAGAAGACGACATTGACGAAATCTAGAACGTACTGGTCCCGGATTTCGCTCAATGTCTTCACACAGTATGAGAATTAATATAAATAAAAAAAGAGACATCATACTTAAAAACTAGATTAACAAAAACTATAACAAAAACAATATATCCAGAATCATAAATAAAGTGATTGATGATACCCATAGACTATAGTAAAAATTCGGAAAAAATGGTCAACATGAAGGAGCCAATACACCATGCAAGGCTAAATACCCTCCAGGATAGTCACTTCAACTGAAGGGAAGACAGTAAGGATGGTTTTGAGAAGAAAAAGAATCAGAAAAAGGAAAAGACAACCTCTTGATAAACTACCAGGCATCCATGGTCCATCTATTAAACCTGCCTAACACACCATTTAAAAAAAACAGAGGAAGAAAAAAATGATAATATAGAATAGTGTGCCCGAGTGTACCCTCAAGCAAGAGAACTCTAACCCAAGACAGTGGAAGACCATTGTACAGAGGCTATGGCACTACCCAATACTAGAGAACAACGGTTTAATTTTGGAGTGTCCTTCTCCTAAAAGAGCTGCTTACCATAGCTAAAGAGTCTCTTCTACCCTTACCAAGAGGAAAGTACACTGAACAAATTGCAGTACAGTAATAAACCCCTTGGGTGAAGAAGTGCTTAGTATCTCATTGTTGTCAGGTGTATGAGGAAAGACGATAATATATAAAGAATAGGCCAGACTATTCTGTGTAATTGTGTGCAAAGGCAAAAAAAAAAATAAGCCGTAACCCGAGAGAGGGATCCAATGCATTACTGTCTGGCAAGTCAAAGGATCCAATACCTCTCTAGTGGTAGTATCTCAAACGTGTTGATACCTAGTGGAAGATGTTTAATTTGTATATTTTCTAAAATGATTCGCGGATTTTTCAATTCCATAAAGACAATATGACGTTTTGGTGTTTCACTTTCAAGTAGGAATCTCAAATATGCTTCTCCCTGTTGATTAATTAAGAATATGAGGCGGTAGTCATGATTTTTTTTTAAAAAAACCTACATAGTTTCTGGTTGCGTATACTGAAGCTTTTTCAAAATATAATTCATAACATTTAATATTCTATTTATTTCCAGATGAAGTAATTGTATACTGTACATATATATACAACTAATTATCAAGATATCTTTAATTTGAATAGCGAGATGTCTTTAAAGATAGGTAATTTGTCTCCTTTTGATAGAGAATCTGACAACCATGACTCAAAAATGGCGTTAATTACAGGATATAATTTTCTATAGTAATGAGACAAAGAGGAATTCTCATTACTAACCATTTCTATTCCTTTCTTTTTCAAATTGAAGAAACCAGTAGACCCAATGGCATCAATAAGAGACCGTACAACTCTTTCCCCAATGCACTTCAAAATATTGAAGAAAAAAAATTCTTTATATAAATACCATATTAAAAACTGGCTTGGTGAGGATGAGGACAAACATGTTCCACCTTTTTATATTTGCAAGTAAAAGACCGAGAGAGAGAGAGAGAGAGAGAGAGAGAGAGAGAGAGAGAGTTTATATATATATATATATATATATGTGTGTGTGTGTGTGTGTGTGTCTGTATATATGTTTGTGTGTATGTGTGTGCGTATATATATATATATATATATATACAGTATATATATATATATATATATATATGTATATAAATATATACATGTGTATATATATATATATATATACATATATATATATATATATATATACATATATATATATATGTATGTATATAAATATATATTTATATATATATATATATATATATATAAGTATATATATATATATATATACATATATATATATATATATATATATGTTCATATTTGCACTAAACATTGGATATTAGACTCTCTCTCTCTCTCTCTCTCTCTCTCTCTCTCTCTCTCTCTCTCTCTTTTCATCATAAAGATCTCTCCAAAGGTTGGGTATTGACCAGAGAACCACCTGCGGTAGGTATCGTTGTTGAATAACAATAGACCTGTGAACTCGATGATACTTTGTCTTCTCAGCATCTCAACTTTCTAGCACACTCCAATAATTCATTTCGTTTATTTTCTTAGAGGAATAGATTTTCTATTACTCCTGGTACATATCTTATTTTGGATATTATATCCATGGGTAATTTGAGTTAATAACATGGGTTATTTTTTCCCAAACTAAAATCTGTACAAACCTCATATTATTTTTATTTTTATTTTAGATGCTCTGTCAAAGATTATGAATAATGAATGATCCACTCACAATAGGTGTATCATATAATTGACGTTATAGTGCTTAGACCTTAGAAAATAAAATTTTTTTGTACAATTTTTCATCTAAACGCAAAATTTCTTATTTATTTTCAACAATACTATAAGTTCGAGATCGTCATACTAAACGAATGGGAATGATGCGACCTCAAAGAGGTTTTTTATAAATTCTCTACTGATGTAATGTTTAAATCTACCCTCACCCCCTTCTCTCTCTCTCTCTCTCTCTCTCTCTCTCTCTCTCTCTCTCTCTCTCTCTCTTTCTCTCTCTCTCTCTCTCTCTCTCTCTCTCTCTCTCTCTCTCATGTTAAAAGAGCTATTATAAAAACATTTTTCAAGATTCCTTATATCTTATTGATGGCATAACAGCCCTAAGATGGTGGAGTATGGGTGTAATAATTTTTCTGCAAATTGGGTATCCCCATCACTTTTTTTTCTACTAAATGAAAGTTCTTATTAACTTGTTAAAAGAAAGTGGCATTTTACCTCATTCTTGTGGTTTTTTGGGGGCATTTCGAAAAAAAATGGAAACATGTAATGCAGTAACGTCGGTCAATATACCATATAGTTATATCAATTCAATCTCAACGAAAGCATAATTTACTATCTAACTGCAACGTGTGCATAAGCTAAAAAGGTCAACATAATTATATTAAAAATTATCATGTATCATATAATAAACTGCTTGTGATGGAATTCAACTAAAATGCTTCAGATGCTGTATATGGAAAATGCATCATAAATATTTGATTACTGATGACTATTTTCCATTTAATTTTTTCGTCATATCTTTTTATGGCGGCAGGAAGGACATCTAATTCTCCAATTTTAAATTTTCATTTAAATGTTCGATAATGAGTAGTGTCCTTCCTGTGGCTGTTAATGGCTATTAAAGGTTGTTGGACCATTTAGCTAACACCTTTTTTTCTTGTTTATCAAAATTTATATGGTCAAGGAGCAATAGAAAGGGGCAGATTTTGAACCTAACCATCAAGTCATAACCACGAGAAAATTTCACCTTTCAAAACCTAGAGAAATATACCCTTGGTTTATCTTCTACCTTATGTTTAAACTATGCATGGCTAAATGACAGTCGCCCGGATCCCCGAATTTTTTCATCCTGATGGATTTTAAAAACAACTTTTTTCACAGTTTTCCTGCCTCGATTAATACGGTGAATACCGAGAATATGATATCAATATGTTTAAGGTAGCTGCATTTAATCTCAAAAGCTCGTACGTTTCCTTTTTATAAATAATCCTTCCTCCCTTTCATAATATTTAAGTGATAATTTTGTCTGAAAGTATTTTATTCTTTTTTTTATTCCATGTATTCTAATATATCGTTATTAGAAAGCTAAACCCCGTTTTTTTAGGATATGTTTATTGTCTTGATGGGATTTATGTTTTATGTAGTCAGATAGAAAGTTCCTTCCTTTAGCCCCATTTTACTTACA
>NC_090729.1:43814219-43816719 GCF_036898095.1 Palaemon carinicauda
CAAATATATGGGCAATTGTTTCTGAAAAAAATCAGCAGATAAAATTCGTTGGAATACTTTTCACAAGATTTTATTGATTTTTTTTCAATTTTTATTTATTTTATTTTTTTTTTTTTTTGGGTTGTTAGGGACTTTTCATTAGAAGTCGTTATTTCATCTTAGGATCATTACCAGTATAATTCAATTTGTCTGATAATTAATGAATAGGAGTTCTTCGGGAAGCTTCAGTCTCAATAGACTCTTCAATAAAAAAAAAAAAAAATATTCGTCAGTCTAAGAAAATCGAAATATTTTACATAACATCAAAAAAGTGGGGAAAGTAATATAAAAAAAAAAAATCAAGTCTTAGAAAAAACATTAGAAGGTGAGTGGGGTTATATCAGACATTTCCTGGTATGTCATTGGCCGAAGACAATGTATACCATTTACAATCTATTTGTGGAAATTGAAAGAGCTGCTAAAAAAGGGAGATTCTTTTGAAGTTTTATTGAAATGGTTACAAGAAATAAAAGATTATATGAAGATTGATGAAGTTTTTTTTTTTTTTTTATTGCTGTTATTACGAATAGAATCAGAGTGCTTTGGGTCATCTTTACACCATTCTAATATAAAAGCAATTTCCGCGTTGAATATATAGTTTTACAGATTTGGAAAATAAAAAAAAAAATGTTTACAGTGTTGATTTTAGCGACTTGATAAAGCTTTATGGCTACAAGATCAAGATGTGGTAAGAGGGAGCTCTTAATTTCCCCTAATAAAGACTTTCTCGCAAGTAATCTTTATTTGGTTGTTAAAATTAGGTTGACTGATTAAAACTTTGGTCCTGAAAATGACATGAAATAAAAGGGATGTTAGAGTTACGATTCTCTTTTATTTATTGCAAATTATTCGTTCATTCTGTTGTTTATGAGGTTTATTTCTGATGCAGCTTCGTGTTTGCATGTGGTGACTTTTCTCTTTGGGATCTGTAAATAATGTTAGTACTATCAATTCATAATATTCTGTAGCAGGTATTTCTACAGCTTTAGTTGATAGAATTATTCACTTCATTTTGGAAGATTACTTATCATGTATATATTAATCTCTCCTGCAGTAGGCTTCTTGTATTCTAATCATAAAATATAAGAATAATTTTCCACCTTCAATTTAGACAAACAATACTCTATAATAAAATTACATCTAATAATTTCATTACTGCACTTTTTCCTTTTTTGGTTATATTTCCCAAATACCTAATTGAAAGGAATAATACAACCCACAAAACAAAGTAATCTATAAATCCAAATCCTCAATCGGTGGAAGGAAATGGCAGTTAGTGCCTCATATAGTCTAGTTGTTTTTGTTCATTTCTTATCTCACTTTCTCTTTATATCAATTGGTGGTATGTAATAGCAGTCCACTACGGAGAAGTGACAGCCAAATATTTAACCTTTATTTCGTATTATTCCTTCCCCAGCCTAAATTTTACTGACATTTTCTTTCTATTCCGGACTTAATCGATTATACTACATTAGTATCACGAAATTAAGCTATGGAGCTTTTGGGGTCATTCAGCAACCATATACAAATGTGGAACACAACGGATTCTAAATATGAATTCAAAATTAAGAGATTAGGGAGAAATACAGGAGATATGAAGCTTAAAGGGAGTTATATCGAAGGGCTTAAATATTGAGTACAGCTTGTGCCCGAAGAAAAACTACATCCCTGAAGTAATACGCCAGTAACACTGCCGACCGCACATTCCACCCTCAACGGGACTCCTGTTTAGATGTTATCTAGGCAAATTTTCATTCATTTTTTGCAGTCTGCTGTTTATATATAACTATTTCGTCCTTTCTATGTACATGGAAAATTTGATCTACCCATTCTCTAAGAGAATCTCGCATGATTAAATTATTTTATTGATTTTTAACGCCCGAGGTCTTTGATTAAATCTTTATATTAGATATATAAGATGATAAAACAAACATACCTTATGTGCAATGCATATATATATATATATATATATATGTGTGTGTGTGTGTGTGTGTGTGTGTGTGTTTGTGTGTGTGCGTGTGTGTATTTGTGTGTGTATACATATAAGATTCCCTGAATAAAAAAGTACACTATAAAACTAGAAAACTATCAAAATCCCCTTTTTTTTTCAGTCTATATTTCCAAAACAGTTACATTACAATTTTAAAGTGACATATAAACAAACTCCCAGAAGATTTACATTTGGGCATGAATCTTAACTAAACAGATTAAATACCTCTTCAAACATCTTGGAACGTCTTTGGTGGTCGATTTTTTCTCATTTCTGGTATACTGAGGTAAAGCAAGAGGTATATGAGGAACCATGATTAATTAACAGCTTATGTGAACATTTTAGAGTAAGGCTAAAACTTAAGTCGTATCTAGGTAGTTGAGAGAGAAAGAGAGAAATACTGTTCTGAAAACATTTCATAATTCAAAGCTTGAATTAGGTGATTGATACTTGAATCTCAATTACAATACG
>NC_090729.1:43829219-43834219 GCF_036898095.1 Palaemon carinicauda
AATAATTCAATATATACATAACTGAAGGGAATCTGGGAAGGATCCATTCTAAACTCCCGGTAAGGGGACTGATTTAACCGAATGGTATGCTCCTTGTACCTTTTACAGATGACACAATCTTTTACCACTCTTTTAACAGCTGAAAAACATTGTGGTATCCAGAACTTCTTGCGTAGCTCATCAGAACAGAAATAATAACCAGCATGCTTAAGTTTTATATGAAGACTCCTGATTATCAGTTCTGTCAAGGAACTTTTGTTAAACAGCAAGATTGGGAAGCAACACCTCTGTTTACCTTTCCACCTGTCAAACTTGCTTTTGACTCTGAGAATTCCATCTTTATCTGGGTAAAATATTCAACTGTCTTACCAAATTAGGTATATCCTTAAGAAGTTTAGAATTGGATGCAAAATACTCCAAAACACTAGGAAACTGAATTTTTTGTTCTTTCAATATGATCATCTTCAAATAGAGCTTTCACATAAAATCCTGTATCATTAGATTCAATAGGAACCTTCAATTTTCTAGCTGTAACTGTAGCTTTCCACTTAGCAAAACACTGAGCAACCCTGGCATGCCCTTTAACCATGAGAGAGAAAACTAGAGTATCTGTTTGGAGAAACTAGATGCTCAGCAACGTCCTCCCTAAGGTCTTGTGCACAAACATTACTTAAAACAATCTCCTCTTTGAAGTCAAGGGTAGCCCTAGGGTTAGGAACTGTAACTCTCAAAATATCTTGACTGACTATAGACTGGTGGATATCAGGTGTAGGTCCGGAAAAATAGTTTGTATTAATTAACTGTTTATAGGACAAGGTTCTTGTTATGCAGTCTCCAGGATTGGCAGTTCCAGTGATGAAAGTAAAATTAACAGGAAACGTTTCACATAACTTATCTATTTGCTGTAGCCTGTTAAGAACAAATACAGACCTTTTCTGCATCTTATCCAGTTTATAGGAATATGAATTGATCCAAGAAAGAGCTACCAAACTATCAGAGTACAAATCCAAACTTTTTATTGTAATTGGAACGAGGCAATCAGGTCCTCCTAAATCTTTATACAAATCAATTAACAACTCCACACCCAAGCAAATGGCTTGTAACTCCAGGGAAGGGATGGACTTAGTATTAGACTGTCTGTTTATCAGCCTGTTTTTGGCTAATAAAAAATTGTTTGGCCAGTATCAATGTTCTCTATATACAGAACAGCTCCCATAATATCATACTGCTAGCATCTACACAAGCAAGAAGTCTGTATTGTCCATCTCTTTCCCCAACAAATCTTTGAACAACAATTTCAGGCGTAGAATTAGCTTGCCTTGCAATGCATTTCCATTCTTTTAGCTTTTCCGCAGGTAAAATATCATCCCATCCTAATGACTTATCACACTGTAAACCATGCATAATATCCTTGCCCTATTAAATACTGGACCATTGATATTATACAAATCAAAGTTTGAAAGCAATGGACTTGAGGATGGACCTCTTCGTACTTGCCGAAGCTTCCAAAACAATGGGAAAAGTTGAAAGGGTATCCAACTCCCTATTCCATTTTCAAACCTAAAAGTTTTAACTTCCGTTAGTGTATTTTGATCCCAGTCTGAGTCAATGACTTCTTGAAGTGGCCCATCATTGGTGACAATTTGTTGCAATTCTATTCTATAAGGAGCAAATATATTTGTTAGCCGAGTATAGGCCCATTCCAAGGCATCCGAATTTTTGCAGGTATAAGCTCCATTATCCATATAAAACAACTGATAAAGCAATTTCTTCATATTTTTTTACCTCTTGAGTATCATCATCCACATCCAAAACCAGTATCTTATAAAGACTCAACATCAAAATTGTTGGGCTACATCTTAAACCAAAACTCAATCTAAGATTCTTGTAACCAACTAAGAAAAATCTTTCTTCTTCACACTTCTAAACCCAAATAAAAAGTAATTTATTCTGATCTGAAGGTCTAAGTGCTATCTGATTAAAAGCCTTTTTTGAGATCAAAGCAAAATATCTTCGAACCAAATCGTAAGTGAAGTAAGGCTGAACTTAACTTTTGTTTAACGACGGCCCTGATGAATTGCCTGGTTATGGCTTACTGTCATGGGTTTTCTAGGGTCCGCCTCAAATATGTTTGATAGAAATACTACTCGGCATTTTGTAGTCTCTCGATCAAGTTTAAACACCCCCATGTGGGGTAAAAAACTATGTTCAGGATGTTCAGTTAGGTAATGGTTAAGGTTTGGGATCTTTTCAATTATTCCTAAATTTTCTTGTCTTTAATGACTTCATCCATGAGTTTCAGATGCATCTCCCTTTGCAAAGCTTCTTTAAATTTGACTTCAACACTGCTTCAGCTAGTTTATAATTTTTACCAAGTAAGTGTGACACCTTACTGTTCCATAGCAGAGGCATTGTTATTCTACCATCCTCATTAACAGTGGCATTGTTTAAGTGCATATCTTACTAGGAGGAATTATTGAGTTCCACAGATGTCTCATTCTCTTCCTTATCATAATTAAGGATCCTTTTGCAGTCATATTCCAACATTTGCTCGGTGGCCCTTTGTAGTGCTTGCTCATTTATGCCCCGTTCATTTAAAACTAGAAAATAGCTTCTACCACCATTTCCTCATGCTCCAATATAGATTCATCATTAAATTTACCTAATCCAAGGCCAATGGAATTCAAGAGAACCTACATCCAACTGAGCAACATCAGACTTGCAAGTAATTGAAGTTTCAACTGCATTTAAATCAGGAAGGCAATGTAAATTTTTTAACATTGTGTCAACATTACCAAGAAGCATCACTCCCAAAGGAAGTTTGAAAGTATACTGAAGGACTATCCTGTCCAAACCTAACTGTTGACGCCATAGTGCAGTGAGCAGAGTTAGTGCCTAGGATGAAATCTATACTATTTAACTCATCCCCATTATTTAGCAACTGTTTATCTTGCAAGGCTGTAACCCTTAGCAGAGAAATGGCTTGCCACCCTGAACAAATTAGGCAACTTTCAAATTTATATTTATATAAAGGTACACATAGGGCCTCCACCTTGCAAATTTCCTGACCAAATTTTAAATTCAGTTCCACAACCTTTGTATTATATGATTTAGCAGAGTTAAAACCATTAACAGTAAGACTCACATTTCTCCTCAAAACTTTGAACTGAATCTTCTTAACCGCTCTATCCGTAATAAAATTACACTGACAGCCCGAGTCTTGTAAACCTCTTATTTGGGTATGGTCCTCTAGCTGACAAGTGAAAGTTGGTAGAGCAGATCTATTGCCATAGCACTGAAGGAGCATCCACTGAAAATACTACCCCCGTGGAAACCTTTTCAGATTTCTCATTAACTAAATTGGAGTTTTTATTAAGACTTCTAGCATTGACCACCTCTTCTTTTGGGGAATCTCTTTTAATGCAGAGAAAGGTGAAATGCCAGCCATTACATCCTCTGCATTTCTTATGAAGTCTAAATTTGCACAAACCCGCAGAATGAGAGGAACTGGCACACTTAAGGCAACCTCCTATCTCTTTCAGCTTATCCACCTTTGCCTTATTACTATTATAAACCGGGCACTTGAAAACTTGGTGATCATCAGTGCTCTGTCATAAGCACATAATGAGCATTTCGCCTTAGTAGGCTGCCCTTCAATATTCACATTAGAGGCTAGATTAACAGTTTCTGAAGTTTTGGGAAACTTCTTAACTTTTGTATAAATTTTCTGAGATGCTATGGCATATCGTTCACATGCTTCAAAAATGTTATCATTAATTTCTGAAAGGGAGGGCCTCGTCTTATTGGTAATATTTACTAGCTGAGATTGGAAGGTGCTGTTCATGCCATTCCAAAAGAAATAGTTCAAAAAATCGTCCACTTCCATTTTCAACAACTTAACAGATTCCATGAAATTTTTCATCTGACCAAACGTACGCAATGAGTCTGTTTGGTAAGGCAGTTTCATATCTGTCAACTGTTTATTTAATGTAAACTTCTGAAACCTAGGGGATGCTAAAGCAGACCTTAAAATTAATTTTGCATCTTCATATGTCTGTTTTGTCTGTTTCAAGTGAATCGAGTAGTATGGATGCACGACCTGACACTTGTTGCTTCAGCAGCAGTAATTTGTCTCTCTGAGTGTACTTGAAGGTTTTAATAACCTCTTCAAATTCAGAAAAAAATTTCTCTATATTTTCTCCCTCTACACTTTTAAATGCTGGTACAAGGAGCTGTAGGGCTTTTCAAAAGGCTTCTAGCTTCTTCAAGTACAGAATGGGGAGGAACTGAATCTTTAGTAGCCTCAAGGGTAGCTATAAAAAAGTTTATTTTATCCAAGTAGCTCTCACAAGCTTCAAATTCAATATTCAATTTTGATTCATCTTCCTCTTCTGCCCATAATAACTTAGCTATTTTAGAATTATAAACCTTCAGCTCTTCAGCAAATCCATGAAATTTAGAGATAAGTGATCGCCGTTCAACTTCTGAACCAATTTACAATCTTCAATTCGATTGACATTCTTAGTCACTTGACTGCGGATGTATTTCCGAGAATTTATCAAAAGCGATAATTCCGACATCTTTGCTGATTGTTATTAAAACAATATTTCAGACAATCACAAATCAATCTATAGAACAGATCTAACCCAACCAGAGTTTAAATGTACCGGCGTCCCTGTATAACCTTCTATTATCTAATCTACCTGGACCCTCTACTCTGAACAAGTAATTCTTGAAACTCAACTTGTTAATAAATTTATTGAGATAACGCCTCATTAACTTGAATTCTTCCACGCATGGGCTATCAAACCGATTTCTCCTTTCATAAAATCGGATTTCAATTTGAGATGCAATTATACAAGATCTTGGTAACCTGGATCTCAGAATCTTGTAAAATTCTTTGCAATTATTCTTTACCACTGACAAATCTACACGAGACTTCAAATCATTACCTCCTAAACTTACCAACAAATAATCGGGGTTATACGTGAAAACATCTT
>NC_090729.1:43844219-43854219 GCF_036898095.1 Palaemon carinicauda
CAAGCAGTTATAGACCTGTTAGTCTAACATCACATATTATGAAAGTGTATGAGAGCTTAATAAAAAAGAAAATGATGAATCATTTGGTTAAAATTTATTTGTTTAATATAGGTCAACACGGTTTTGTGCCCGGAAAGAGTGCACAAACTCAACTGATAGCACACTATGAAAACATATACAAAAATATGATAAATGAAAAAGACACAGATGTGATCGATCTAGATTTTGCAAAAGCCTTTGACAAGGTAGACCATAATATATTAGAGAAAAAAAATAGGGAAGCATAGGAGAATGGGTAAAAGAATTCCTGCAAAACAGAAAACAGATAGTGGTTACAAATGACGAGAAATCAGATGAAGATCAGGTAATATCTGGCGTGCCACAGGGTACGGTATTAGCTGCACTGCTGTTTGTTATTGTGATCTCAGACATAAACTGTGATGTTAAAAACTCTGTAGTGAGAAGTTTCACCAATGACACAAGAATAAGTAGAAAAATTACTTGTGATGAAGATAAGAACCTACTACAAAGAGATATAAACAAAATATATATGAATGGGCAGAGATAAATAGGATGGTATTTAACTCCGATAAATTCGAATCAATAAATTATGGAAACAGAGAAGGAATGGTATATGGATACAAGGGACCTAATAACGAGAGAATCATAAACAAGGAAGCAATTAAAGACCTTGGTGTAATGTTAAATGGGAATATGGTATGCAACGACCAAATAGCAACACTGTTGGCTAAATGTAAAGCAAAAATTGGAATGTTATTCAGACACTTTAAGACAAGAAAAGCTGAACTCATGTTTATGCTTTACGAAACTTATGTACGTAGTACACTCGAGTACTGCAATGTGATATGGTACGTACACTACCAAAAGTATATTGCACAAATAGAGTGTACAAAGGTCCTATACTGCTAGAATAGAAGTTAAGGACCTTGACTACTGGGAAAGACTGCAATTTTTAAAACCATAATGCCTAGAAAGGAGAAGAGAACGCTACATGATAATACAAGCATGAAGCAAATAGAAAGAATTACTGAAAACATCAAGGCACTGAAAATATCAGAAAGAGCAACCCAAGGTAGATTAATAGGGCCAAGAACTATACCAGGAAAACTAAGGAAGGCGCACAGGACATTCATCCACTACGCACCAGCATCGATAATGCTGCTACTATTTAATGCGCTGCCAGCTCATCTAAGAAACATATCAGGAGTGAGCGTAGATGTGTTTAAGAATAAGATCGATAAATACATAGGAGGCATCCTAAACCATCCATGACTGGAAGATGCAAAATACACCGGAAGATGCATTAACAATTATCTTTAGAATTAATTGAACTTTCAATTAGTCTCTGCCTGGTGACATTTGGATATGATTCAGATATTCCTGCCATATACGAGGATACTGGAATCTTATTTCCACTTCCTGGGGTATTTGGTGTCATTCCAGCCATGATGTGAAGTTGAAAATTCTGCTTAGTTATGAAATGAGATTAAAGAAAGTATACAAACCCTCTGATGTCCCACGTCCTAATGAATGTAGAAGGTTATACACATCATTCTTATGCATTCTCCGCGTTCCTCCAAACTCCTTCTTAGTCTTACAAATCACTTTTAAACTGCTTCCTCTTTTTGACTTCCTTCTCTTTCCTGAACCTTTTAGAAGTCTTAACCCTGTTGACTTCAATTCCTTTAATGGTCTTTCCGCAGTGATCATATCGGACATTACAGCCCTACCAAATTCCTTAGCTGAAGGATTGAGAACCTTGAATATAAAGGGTAACACCCTCCTAGCCACCCATGACATAGCTGACAACACACTTCCTCCCCGTCTTCGAGTCGGATAAAATATTGAAATATCTTCTAGCCCACCACCTCTTCTTAGGGGTGTAGAAAGAAAAAGACTCCTAAATTCGTCTTCTGATGGTGGAACGGAAATCAGTCTCATGATCTTGATCGTATCTACTCCGAAATAGTAATATAAAAAGAAAAAATCTCCGCAGTAGTACAGCCTCCTGTGATGGTCAATTGTCAATTAATGCTAGGTAGATCGGTATTTATTATTTTATTCACCTAACCCTGACATGGAGGACGCAGGTCAAGCTAGAGTTTTCAACGAATCTTATAGTTCTCCCATTCTGATCCGTAATGATTATAGATATTTGATCCAACACCTTTGTATTTAGAGGTTTATATAATGTGTTATATATACCTCTATTCTTGCCGTTATCTATATGGAAACTGTCTAAAATATTTACAAGTCTGCCAGCAAAAGTAACTCGGCTGTATCACATCCGAATAAATATACATATAATCAACTCCACAATTTTCAGATGGGAATGTATAGCTTGAAACCTCTCTTTTCTCTCATTTCCCATGGATTATATATTCAGTATCAGCTCTGAAGCCCTGCAGATTGGATGCTTCACTGAATGATAGTTATATGAATTGTCTGCACATCCCCCTTCCTGAATGAATCACCTTTAACCTATTGCATGGTTATTTTTTTTTTTTTTTTTTGGAGTGTCATCCCATTTGAATATGGTGCTGCGTTTAATGAATACTGAATATCTATAAAAAAAAATTCCTTATTGAAATCATCGTTTAAAGTCTTGACAAACTTCTTCATATCCCCTGCCATGACACTAATATTTGGCGTATATGCATGTGTATGTGCTACCATACTTTCACCAGTGAAAGTATTATTAGCAGACTGGTAGTGTGTAAGCACCTTGATATGAAACTGTGTATCAGTTGACTTTATGGCGTAGTACTGAATTGGGTGCATGATAGACACGAAACCCACTTCATACTCATAATCATCCCCCAAAACTATCGGTGTAACAATCCTATTAATAAATCTACTAGGCTTGTTATCTGGATATGTATCTAAGCAGCCTATACTGGTTAAATAAAGCGTGTGGTCACCAGACATATTTTTACCCTACTGAGGGGGGGATATTTCAGTGAGTTCATATTTATAACTATATATGTAGTATACATTTTTAGGAAGATGTAATTCAAACCTAATAGTTTTATTCACAACATTTTATTTTTGAATAGAAATAAATTAAAAATAAACAGAAATGGTCAGGCATGCGAATACATTGACAAATAGCGACATTCAACCTCTCCTCTGTCAGCCACATAGGTATATCTATTTTCTTCATCAGCCTTAAAAAAATTATTTATAATTTCTAATTTTCTTAATGGCCCCAGAAAAATGGATATAACCATATCCCATTTATGTTTTTCATCCAGACTAGAAAATAACTTTTCACCTGCGACGATATAAACAGTCCTCCCTTCCAGTTCTTGATTAAAGGTGAATATACTCGGTATATAGTAGGCCAGCCACAGTGTATCAATTCATCCTCTCCTGCCAATAACTAAAGGGAAAAGCACATGTTGAACGTGATAAAATTTCTAGTCATTCAGCTTATCCTTCAAATTTGTTAATGCACTGTGGAAGTGATGTAATCTCCGTTCTTCTGTATCTTCGCGAAGTCCATTCACGTGATGTAAATCTTGGGAATACTGAACACTATTCCTTGCATATGGGTTATTCTCAATCGACTCTGCTATACCATACTGAGCTATTAAAGTTGCCAAGACTGGGTTATCCACATACAAATCAAGCATGGATGTGTTCAAGATGGCCATACCAGGCACACTCCTATCTCCTTTGACATGTGTAACTTGCGCCAGGTTTTGTATATCTCATCCCTGCCACATCTGCATATGGGTATGCCTCCACTACATCCTTCATGGCCCCATAATTCTTACATGCCACTGCATTGATGGCAGTGGCTATGCAGATACCTCGCTGCTTGTAGACAGGGCTGGTCAAGGATCCAAATATTACCTTGCAGGTGCTACTACCTTCCATCTTGAAGAAAGCTTCAAAACTTTTGATTGTCTATGCTCTGTCACCCAACTTAGATACGATTTGCTTATCAATCCCTACCCCCTAACGACGTGATATTTCATGTTCCACCTTATCTGAGGCTCCGCTTGTAAAAAACTTCATTGAGGTGTATACTCATCTTGTTATCTTCAATTAACATGTACTATCATGTCATAACTCCTTCCATCAGAGATTACTGTTCTACCCTCCACTCCTTATAGAACATGTTATATCACGATTCACACGCCTCGTTAATAAGCAATCCAGGAAATTTCCTGATGGGGATATTTATTCTCAAGATCTCTTTGATGTATAGCCCCTCCCTTTTTAATTTCATATACAGTTTTTAGCTGCTTTATCAGAGCTTTATTTCTAATCATCCAGTGAGGTATATTAGCAGTTTTTATTATATATTCATAGTCATTCAGATATTCATCCTCAACCACTTTTTTACCGTCAAATTTTTTTATCATATCCAAAATATTGTATTTATTAATCGGTGAAAGGAGATCCCCATTATCATCCCATCTCACACTAACGGACCTTTCTAAGTACTTTAATACACTATTAACATAAGATATTCCCTGCTGAGTGAAATACATGGGGAGAATTTCAGCTAGCGAAGGTCTGCTAATGGGGTTCTGGCTGTTTATTTTGTATGTCCTGAGAGGAATCGGATTATTCTGCAGGACATTCCTCACATCTCTTATCTTGGGCGCTATAGTAGTCTTAAAATTTTTTGGCGGACTATCCCTATTTCTCTTCCGACGTTCAATAGTATTCAAGGGGATATTGTTGCTATTTCTGACCTTTGCCTGATATGATACATTCAAAGTTTCGGGTTTTTCTCGCACATTTGAAATACCAGTTCGTCCCCCCTCATCAGATATCTTTCTTCCCATCATCCGCTCGTAAGTAAGTCTTGGAATTAAATACAATTTCCTCATGCCTTTTTTTTTATTATTAGCTTTATTTGAAGATACTTGTTATTAGTCCTGCTGCCAGTGGTAATAATACAGACGGAATAGCTCCACCTCTCCTACTTTTGAGAATTTTCTTTTACTTACGTATTGGGGTTTTCCTCAGTGCAATTTTCCGCACTTCCTCCCTGTATCTCTTTAATCTCCCTATATTATTCACGTCCTGTGTCAGATTTTTCTTCAATAAATTCTAAAATATTTCGGAAATTGTATCAATATATTTTTCCCCTAGTACAGATATTATTTTACACGTATTTTTGGCGGGTAAATGAGATAGAAAAATAATGAATTCCTTATTGTTTTCTATTACACCTCTCCGATTACTGCCGGTCATACTTGAATTATATGTCTTTCATCAAGCCATGAATTAAAGTGGTCTGGGTATCCATTCCACTTAACTATATTCTTCCTTTTACCACCAACCGTTTTTCTCCTCAACACTATTATATCATATAGTTCAGGTGGAGTCGTTGGGATTAATTCTTCTCCATAAAACACACCTTGAATTTCTTCACCACTTAAATCCTCCAAATAAAAGACAGTCGGTTGCTGACTTTTGCCAATCCTTCTTATCCTGAAGATCTCATAAGTATTCTGCACTGTGAAATCACTTCTGAAGGGAGCATTCCTTTTCTCATCGGCAATATGTACAGTCCTCTCAACACAGAGTGAAACTGAATGTCTTTTTAGTCTCCTCCTTCTTAATATACATCCTCGCAAATTGCATTTCCACATCTTCTCTCACGGTTAGTACATGAATCTGATTGGGGGTCTAATTAGCCCCTAACCCGCAATGAGGTGAATCATTATAACTGGTAACAATGTGATTTAACACATTTATATAAGTGAGTGTATTACTATGAGTTAAGTGTTTGTAAATTTTACTCTTCATTGTTCTAATTACCCGCTCAGCAATTGAAGACTTTATCTCTCTTGAATATACACTCTATAATTTTATCTTTTTCCCATCAAGATATTGACGGACATATCTATTATAGAATTCCCCTCCCTCATCAGAGTTCGGACGTGACACTCCTTTAAAATCGTCACTATCGAGGAGAGTTTTCAGTGCCTGCATCACACTAGTACCACTTTTCTTCTTTACGGGTACTACTTGAAGATAGCAGGAAAATATATCAATAACAATTAAAAGATATTTATATCCACGGATGTATCTCGCAAGTCTCGACATGTCAGCGAGATCACAACCAGCTATAACTCTAGGCTTGGGTGATAGTACTTTCCTCCTTGTGAACTTTTTTCGTGTAATTTGATGTAAGGTATATGATGACTGGCTTTCTAGAAAATCTCTAACAATACTCCTAGTAAGGTTTTCATCCACCTTTCTAGCATTTTCAAACAATGTCTCTACACCACCGTAGCTATTCGGTGACTTTTCAGTTTCTTAAAGTCTTTTTAAAATCGAGTTATACCTTTTGCTCACCATTGAAAAATGACTTGATTCTCAGTCTCCCCTATTATGTTAGTACGAAGTTCTAATTCTTCTGGAGTATTCGGTCCCAGATCCACTAATAAATAACCATACTTATTATGAGATAAAGCCTTTTTATATATTTCAGTAAAGTCAGGACCCCTCCTCTTGCCATACAACTGACGTCCGTGTATTTCGATCTGACCAATATCCCTATTCCTCATTAATATATAATGAAAACAACTCAGGCTTATACTTCTGCTAAATTTAACCGTGTGGAATACGTTCTGAGTTATAAATATTACTGAAATATTTGAGTGTCAACCTGCAGTGAATGCTTGAGTGACAAATTTATTATCACACGCCTCTATAAAGTAATCATCAAGGACGAATAATAAGCCCAGATCTCCTACAGCACTGTCTATATATTCAAAAGGATTCAGGATCTCCCTACTAATTATAAATTAGGGATGGTCGTCTACTCCACAGTACAGGATAGTGTGAAAGACTTCATGATATTTTTCGATAATGTTTTGAGCCAACTGTGTTTTCCCAGAATTACTATATCCAGCTATTATTATCCTGGATGGGGAGGAAAATAAATTTGTAACGGCTTTTAGGGAAGCTTGAAGTTGTCATTGTGAAGGTGTGAATGCCGATGAGGAACTATTTTAATATATACATATCTATAAATTATAATATAGTGGGTGTTCAGTTTAGTGAAACAATGGATTTATAATTTTCAAAAAACTTTATTTACATTTATTTACAGTTTCAAAGTTTTTTTATTTCCTTCATTCAAGTGGGTGCTATCATATAAAAAAATAGCCTTTATTTAAATCTGTTCACACAATGTGTTTTTAATGTTTCCATTATTAGGGAGTGAGCTACTATAAACATTATGGAAATTATAATAATAATGATGATGATGATGATGATGATGATGATTATGATGATGATGATGAGGATATTCTGTTTTTCTTTTAAACCAAATGAGTTAGAGATGCATTTACGGACTTGAATCAGATCAGTGTCACAGTCAGTGCTATTTACCATGAGTTAGAGGTGAGAAGTGGAGTATTAGAGGGAAAAAAATGAGAGGTATACAGCCGTAGCAGGGAATAGTGGTTAGAAGGTGAAATCTTCGCCTTCCTCGGGAATTTCAACCTCTGTGAGAATTATTCTACCAGTCTATATACCCCTTCTCTTATTGCGTGAATTGATATTGTTGTGCATTCCTCTCCGTTTGATGTAACACGTTGGAGAGACACCTGTCTGTAGAGGGTGAAGAATGTGTAGGAGGAGGAGGAGGAGGAGGAGAATGTTGACTAAGTACCCTCCTTAGTGCATTGTTATTTTTACTCCTTCGTCTCATAATAATTGGTTTCTTGAGAAATCTTTGCAAAGAAAGAGTAGGATTTGGTCTTGGAACAGGAGGGCGAGGAGGAGGAGGAGGAGGAGGAGGAGGAGGAGGAGGAGGAGGAACGGAGGGGCGAGAGATATCCACACCGAGTGTGATAGCTGGAGGGAGGGATGAAAGTTCATTAACACTTCCAGCCATATCATCACGAACATTTGGATGACCGTATGAGTAAGATTCATTTGGCGTCAGGTAATATCTCTTATCTTCGTAGGGAGATAAGGCTATCTTACGATTACGGGTTAAACACATAGTCCCCTCAATATTTTGCAGGCTGGCTATACACTTATTTTGTCAATATATCACTCCCCCCTATGGAATCCTTATATTGCTGATGCTCTATAGAATGTTGGATTGACTGCTGAATACCTTTAATTGTGTTAGATCGGCTATTCATTGTCTTGTAATAGTATACTTTAGGCTTGACACCTACAAATTCGGTGATGTGGTCATTTGCAGTCTCAAGCTTTAAGAGACCAAGACTGCCCTTCTCTCTTGCATCGTGCAATTGATGGTCTTCGGGAAATTTACTAAAGTCAAAATATTCTTTTAAAGGGCCTTTTAACTCATCATCTAGACTTTCAACTTCCAAAGTGAAGAAGAAACTATCAGTATCCTTGTAAAGCAGCTTTATCTTTTCACTGTATAATCTTACGAGGGTATCATAAAGGAAGTCATACATAATCTTCTTTGATAAGTCTAGGATAGAAAGACCAATGTATATGTATGTTTAGAGACATTTCGGAGGAGTGTGTCTTCATTGTTGATGATTACACTCTTGGTTGAGTAGTTTAACTGATTTTTAATCGTAATCCCAAAGAGAGAATTGATCATAAATTTTATAATTGACTTCTTATCACAATCTGTCTCCCTCGCGCGCATAGCAGCACACCCTTCTATATACTCATGAAGGTAGTATTCCTTTCTGAATTTATACACCCTTCTGATAGTCGAAATCTGTAACCCTAACACTATGAGTGTTTGCAAGAGGGGAAGGCATATTAATTTATTATTCATGGGGAGGTGTGTACCCACTAGCTTCCTATTTTTTCGTCGGATGTTGATATTCAGTTCCTTGAGGAGATCCTGAGAATATCTAGAGATCATATCCTTCGTGATATTAGGATGTTGCATTGCAAGGGGGAAGGCATAAGTTCTCACAGCCACATAATCTTCAACATGCTTATTGTCACATAGAATAAAATATCCAATATCATTATGCGCATCAATGGACAAGATATCCCGTTGTCTGAAAGTATCCAATTCTGAGAGGGATAACTCTGAAATATCATCAAGCGGCATTCTGAACTTAGCCATGACTTTCGGGTAAAGAGAGGTGAAATCTGCATTCGGTATATATTGTGATTTAGTCAATGAAGGATTAAAGTTAGTATTTATGGATATATTGTCGGCGATTGCGTGACGACGGATTAGACTGTAGAACCCTCCACGAATATTTTCTGTGATAAGTTGGTACAGCTCTCCATCACTGATGAGAGGTAGTTTTATATGTGTTCTACAGAGAAAGGCTTCCAGAGAGAGAGAAGTGCAGGTTAGGAAATATGTGCAGTCTAGGCGGAGAGAAGAAAATAGGGCTTCTCTCCATGCCATAGAAATATCACACAGCATTGCAACATCAACTGTTAAGTATAATAAGGTATAGTCAAGTAGATTACAACATTGCAAAGCCTGAGGTGAAATCTGCATTCAGTATATATTGTGATTTAGTCAATGAAGGATTAAAGTTAGTATTTATGGATATATTGTTGGCGATTGTGTGACGACGGATTAGACTGCAGAACCCTCCACCAATATTTTCTGTGATAAGTTGGTAGAGCTCTCCATCACTGATGAGAGGTAGTTTTATATGTGTTCTACAGAGAAAGGCTTCCAGAGAGAGAGAAGTGCAGGTTAGGAAATATGTGCACTCTAGGCGGAAACAAGAAAATAAGGCTTCTCTCCATGCCATAGAAATATCACACAGCATTGGAACATCAACTATTAAGTATAATAAGGTATAGTCAAGTAGATTACAACATTGTAAAGCTTTACACACGGAATTGATATGTTCGTAATCATCTTCAGTAATTGAGGAACTCGTCAACCTATTATTGAATTTAGTTCTTGTTGGGATACCACCTTTAAGAAGGATGTCATACCCTGTAACATAGTCATAAGGGTAGAATTGTTTGCCAGTCTTAAGTATGAGATCCTTTACTTCATCTGCATATCCTTCCAATAATCGAT
>NC_090729.1:43859219-43861719 GCF_036898095.1 Palaemon carinicauda
ATGTATACCAAGGATTTCTTAGTATATACAAATATATGTATTAACGAAAATTAAGAAATAATGAAGTAATGTTCTGCATTGCGCACAATTTTTTTTACGTTTTCTACATACTGGGCAATACAATTTGATCTCTCTCTCTCTCTCTCTCTCTCTCTCTCTCTCTCTAGTGTGTGGATGCATCAGTTAGGTAGTAACTGAGAGACGACGTAATTTGAACTAACTTTATTTCATCGCACAGCAACCTTTTATAACCAAATTTTCAGTGAGAGTTCACAACAATTCGAAAAGATTAATACAAGCACATACAGGCAGAGGCAGATAAAAAAGTTATCAATGCGGGGAGGGAGCGATAGCGACAATTTACACAAATCAGAAATACTGTGACAGTGTACAAGTGTGTAATACGCGTGCGGTACAGATATGACGTTCAACAAGAAAATATTTGTTAACTTACAAAAAAAAAGACTTTGGATTAATGACAATAAAAAGGAAATAAATCATAATATTTTGAACGAGATTCGTATTTTTGAGAGAGAGAGAGAGAGAGAGAGAGAGAGAGAGAGAGAGAGAGAGAGAGAGAGAGAGAGAGAGAGATCACTTGTTTAGCGACCTTTTTGTACTGTTATCTTTTAGTTCTGAAATCGTTTTGTAAATTCCATGGTGTAACAAATATAATTTTATATATTCTGGGTCGATATATCAGAATGGGTAATCAGGAATAAACACAAAATTCTCATTTGCCTATGCTCTGTTTGATGAAACAATAATACAAACGCGACTGAAGTAAAGCGGCAAAAAAATATAAATATTCATATTGCAAATGAGGAAGGGAAGTTTTAGGATGATGTTGCATTCCACTGAATTGTTCTCCCATTATCAGATAATTATTCATTTTATACAACGACATTATTTATAAAAATATCAAGAATGATCTGCATACATGTATCACCAAGAACGTGGTATGTTCACCAAGGCACCCGTTGAAATACTACCGCAATTATTATTATTATTATTATTATTATTATTATTATTATTATTATTATTATTATTATTATTATTATTATTATTCGCTAAGCCACAACCGAAAGCTGGAAAACCAAAATACTGTAAGCCCAAGGGCTACAACCGGTAAATTACCCCAGTGAGGAAAGGAGATAAGGAAACAGCTAGAATAATGTGTCTGAGTGTACCGTCAAGCAAGATAACTCTAACCCCAAACATTGGAAGAACATGGTAGAGAAGCTATGGCACTAACCATGACTATAAAACAATAGTTTGATTTTGCAGTGTCTTTCTCCTGTAAAAGCTACTTAGCATGCATAGCTAAACAATCTCTTCTACTCTTACCTAGAGAAATGTAGCCACTAAGCGATAACAATGCAGTAGTTATTCCTTTAAGTGTAGAAGAATTTTTCGATTATCTTAATGAAGTTAGGTGCACGATGAAAGAAGAGGAAATGTAAATAGTAGGTCATGCTACTCGATGTGTGTGTAGGCAAAAGGAAAATTAGAGAGATATCCAATTCAATACTGCCTGGCCAGTCAAAGGTCTCAATAACTCTCTGGCAGTAGTATCTTAACGTGTGGCTGATGGCTTGGCCAACCTACTACCTAGACAGTTATTGAGTTGTTTTACTAGCCAAATAGTATTACATCAGACCCCTCTCTGCTTTCGGCTCAGTTTTCCTTTGCCTAAACATACAACGAATAGTCTGGCCTTCACTTTCCACATTTTCCACTGTCCTCATGCACCTTACAACACTGAAAAAAACAAAACATCTTTTCTGCTTCAGGTGTTAAGTACTGCACTGCACTTTTTCAGTTGGTATAATCCTCTTGGTAAGGGTGGAAGTGGCTTTTAATCTATACATATTAAGCAGCTATTCTAAAATAAGGGCACTGCAAAATCAAACATCATCATCATCATCATCATCATCATCATCATAATAATAATAATAATAATAATAATAATAATAATAATAATAATAATAATAATAATTGAACGAATGCTAAATCCAATCCTCCTGTGATTTGTGAAACCGTGAATTTAACCAACGTGTACTCTTTAAGCTGTTCTAATAAACGTTTCAATATTTTTTTTCTTATCTCATTAAGAGAATATATGATATATATTGGAAATAAAGCTATGTAAGATAGTTGAATAAATCAATAACCCTAAAAAAAATAGAATAAACAAGTGAATACATATAAACTATAAAATAAACACATAATGGAATTTGATGAATAAGAAACGGAATACAAAGAAAGAATTCCCTGAGAGATATAACATCTGGTTTCACAACCTTCAAGACTATAATTAATATAATCTAAATCAGTATTCAAATATCATTGATATCAGATAAATATTAAAATTAACTCTAAAAAGAATAAGTAAATAGATAACTAGATATGGAAATAGAAAGCCTATTTAATAAAGAAATACATGAATATACATTTTATTTGATAAGTAAGTGTATATTTGACGTAGAACTATTAACAA
>NC_090729.1:43866719-43871719 GCF_036898095.1 Palaemon carinicauda
CATGGTAGCCAAACAATCCACCAAGACTTTCCACAACAGATAACCTATACAAGTTGAACCATTCTACGACAATTTCATAATACGTAATAACTTTGATAATTATGCAAATTACCTTAGAAGGGTAAACTCGGTCGCGCTCGACCCCGACGCGTCTCAGAAATCGGGGAAGGAGTACAGCTACAGCAATGCACATCTGGACACTACTAGAGCGTGTAAGGGGAGACACCTCCTGCAGGTCGATCACCCACAAATTCAGTCACGGGGGTGAGTCACGTGAGAAAAACCTGTTTTTTTTTTTTTTACGCTCGGGGTCGCGAACGACCCATCGTACCTATCCAGGGTTGTTTGTAACACGTGGTTAATTAATATGAATATATATCACTAACACACTTGATTTTCATCAAAGTAAATATCAACCACATTGGCATTAGATACCGAATTTTACTTTGGGATTATATATCCACTGGAACTTATTCATGGTATTAGCTTTTGCCTGGGCAGATATTCGAACTCGACCCACTCAGTTGAAACCAACTGTGCTACCACGAGAGATAATACGTTCATTACAATTCCCCATAAGTATTCTTGGTGAATTCAGGAATCTGTTCTTAGACTGGAATTGAGCACATTTCCACCATGATAGCATAAATGTGATTTAGAACACAGGGTTACCTAATATCAATATATATCACTAACGCTCGTAATTGTAGTCAATGTAAATATCAACCACAATGGCATTTAATACCGAACAACTGTATACCTTGAGATTATATATGCATTGGAATTCATTTATAGTAGTAGCTTCTGGCTGGGCAAAGATCCAAACTCGTGCATAAATAACTTCCTGTAACTTACAAACAGGTGTAGACACCAACGTAAACTCTCTTAATCAAATAGAAAAGAAATAAAATCTTTAGCAATTTCCTCACCTAATTAATTACATACCTTTCCTGCTCAAGATGTGCTTCAATGCTAGATGGTTTATGAAATGGCGTATAAACAACGATGTATTCAAGGAAGTTTCGTGAAATATTTTATTTGCAATTAAATTTAATCATATCTAAGAAACATATATTAAGAAAACAAGAGAGAGAGAGAGAGAGAGAGAGAGAGAGAGAGAGGAGAGAGAGAGAGAGAGAGAGAGAGAGAGAGAGAGAGAGAGAGAGAGAGAGAACTGTTTGGGTTTCCCTCCAAATGTTCCCTTTATGATTACTTCAGCAAAACATGTTTCCTCGAGATATACGGTATGTAATGCGTAAGTTAATAAGGTTTTCAACGTCTTTTGGCAAAACGTCTAAATAGGTTTGCTGAAGGTAATAATTTATTTCCTAGTTTGGAATATGTGGAGTATGTGTTGTCTTTTTTACAATCTCCAATGCTTTACAGAAATCCCTTGACTTTTGTCAGGAAGTTTGTATGATTGGCCTTGAGTTTAGTTCTGCCTTTGACCATGTTAATCATGAGGCCCTTTCTTTCAAACTCAAACATTATGGAGTAGGTGGGTGGTTTCTTAGCATTATTATTGATTTTTTGAGTAATAGATCTCAAAGAGTAGTTGTTGATGGGCACAATGCTGAGTAAAGGAATGTGATATCTTGTGTTCCATAGGGTAGTGTTCTTGGCTCTTTACTTTCCATACTATATACACATGACATGGGGTTTGACCTAAAAAAAACACGCTTGTTGCATTGGAAAATGATACTAATCACTTTGCATCAATTTCCTCCTTTGAATGTAGATCCCGGGTTGCTGAATCCTTAGCTAAAATTAATGTATGGTGCTGAAAATGTGGTATGAAGTTGAATCCTAACACTACTCTAAACATGATTGTAAGTAGTTATAGGACAGTGGCTCCTCCACATCCAGATATCAGTATTGATAATGTTTCTTCAACTTTGTATTACTCTTTTAAAATTTTAGGTATGACTCTACCCAGCAAATTTACATTTGAAAAACACATACGGTCTGTGTCTTCTTCAATTGCACAAATTATTGGTTTTTTGAGAAAGTCTTTCAAAATTTTCGGTGATCAATCTATCCTGAAGAAGTTTTTTAATTCTTCCATTCTACCTTGTTTTGATTATGGTTCTCTTGCCCGGTCTTCAACTAATGATTCTCATTTTAATTTGTTGGACAGAAACGTATGGCCTATTAAATTTCTTATTCCTGATCTAGTCATTAATCTTTGGCACCATCGTTCAATTAGTTCATTATGCATCAAGCATAAGATTTTTTTTATAATTCTGACCATCATTTACATTCAGATCTTCCTGGACCATTTCATTCTGTTCATAATACTAGGTAGGCTGTTAATTGTAATGGCCAGGCCTTCTCCATCATGAGGCTAAAAAATACACAGTATTCCAGAAGTTTTATTCCAGCTGTGACCAAGTTGTGGAATGAGGTTTCTATTCGGGTAGTTGAATCTGTAGAACTTCAAAAGTTCAAAGTTGCAGCGAAAACTTTTATTTCGAATAGTCGGATATAGGTCTTTTTATATTTCATATATGAAATATCAGTTTTGACGTAATTTTTTTTTTTATGATTTTTTTGTTAATGTTCTCATCATTTATTGAACTCCTTATTTGCTTTCCTCACTGGGCTATTTTTCCCTGCTGGAGCCCTTGGGCTTATAGCAGGTTGCTTTTCAAACTAGGGTTGTAGCTTGGATAATAATAATAATAATAATAATAATAATAATAATAATAATAATAATAATAATAATAATAACAAGACGGAACTAAGAAATGTCTTAGTACAAAGGATTTATTCTCTCTCTCTCTCTCTCTCTCTCTCTCTCTCTCTCTCTCTCTCTCTCTCTCTCTCTCTCTCTCTCTCTCTCTCTCTCTCTCTCACGGGTTTAATGAGAAGATGTGATTCAAATGAAAAGATTCTGAAGACTGTAAGCTAGCATATCAAAAATAGGTCTTTGGCTTCCTAAAAGGTTAATTACTTAAATTTCTCTACAGTTTTAGGTCTACCTTTTTTTTTTTTTTTTTTTACTTCATGTATTTTTTTTCCATAGGATAAATGTTTATTCTCAATTTAATGTAGATAAATACTGGTATATATAGATTATATATGCTGTGGAATCTTCATAAAAGAAAAATATGTAAATTCCTGTTACATATCCTATCAACAAATGAGTTACTATATCTATAGTGCCTTTTTTTTAAGCAAAATTATTAACATGGTTTCGGAAAGTTTCAATTCCACTGGTTATATAATTATTACCATTAAGGGTTGTTAGCCATTCTAAACGAATAAATCATATTTTATTTTTAAAGAATTCATAGTTTATAGAATTATTGGCTTATTTAGAAGAAGAAAAATATGCACTATATGTAGAATATCAGGTGTCATTTTTTATTGAAATATTACTTCTGAAAATCACATTTGGTTTGTTTCCTCTTCAATTACACGAGAAAAATGGCTTGCTAAGCGAGACTTTTAAAATTTTGGTGATCAAACTATTCCGAATATATGGTTTTATTCTTTCATTTTTCCTCGTGTCAGGTATTGCTCTCCAGTCTAGACTTTGACTGCTGATTTCCATCGCTATTTTTTTTAATAAAAACTTACGGTCTGTTAAATTTCTTATTCATGATCTGGACATCAATCTCTGGCCAAATTTTTCGGTTAGTTCTGTATGCATGTTGTATAAGATTTTTACATTATTCTGACCATTCTCTGCATTCGAATCTCCCTAGACTGTACCACCCTCTATGTATTACAAGTGTCCTGTTAGTTCCAACAAGCTTGCCTTTATCATAATGCTTACTGCTGCATAATATTCAAGACAGTTTTTTTTTCTTTTTTTTTTTTCCAGCTGTGACCAGATTGTTCAATGCGTTCCCTCATGGGGCAGTTGAATCAGTGGAAATTCACAAGTTCATACATACACCGAATGTTTTTATGTTTAACAGGCATATATAAGTGTCTTTCCATTCTTTATATGTGACATATGGATTCTAACGTTGATACTATCTTGAGATATTTTGTATTCTTTCCTTATTCTCTCTCCCTACGGGGCTATACTTCTTGTTTCTAATAGGAGGATGGTATTCAACCCTATGAATCGAACTTAACTCTCACAGGGTTGACGTCCCTTATTTACGAATGACCTTCTATCCCATTTGGGAAGAAAAAACCTATTGATTTTTGTTAGAGGACTATCAGTAGACGTAAGAATGGCGTTGCTATCATAAGAGAGAGAGAGAGAGAGAGAGAGAGAGAGAGAGAGAGAGAGAGAGAGGAGAGAGAGAGAGAGAGAGAGAGAGAGAGAGAGAGAGCATAAAATTAATAATGGTATAGAATCTTACGGAGTAATATTGTATCATGATGAATAATTGTTAGTTGCTGATCTCTATAAAATCAGTATTGATGATGAACGACGAATTCAAGAAATTTCCTACCAGAAAGGGAAGCTGAATTTTATGAAAACTGACACTAGATTGATGTTACTAAAAAGTTGCCTGACAGTGATTAGTGGAAATGGATTTCCACTAAACAAAGAGCGATATTCTCATAAATTCTAAGAAGACAAGAAAAGACTGATTTCCTGATGCAGCCAACAATGAAGTTTATTCACATGAATACCTCCAAACAGTTCCGCCTTTTAATAGTATTTTTTTCTTTGATCTTCCAATACGTAACCTATTTTCCAATTTTCTCTTTGGCAATGGACTTTATGCGCATAATTCCTTACTCATAAAAACAGAATAAGACAATTGGCAATAGATAACGATTGCAATGAATGGAGTTAATTATTGAACACCTAAGTATATCCCTAATTCTATATCAATACACATCGACTACCTACATACAAAAATAACAGAAGCTACAGTATTTCGGCTAAAACCAATTGCATATGAATTAACCAGTTTTTCTACCCTTGAAATTAACAGAATTCCAAATCTAAATGGACCAAAAAGCCCCTGATAGATTACTAAGCACTTATTATTATTATTATTATTATTATTATTATTATTATTATTATT
>NC_090729.1:43876719-43894219 GCF_036898095.1 Palaemon carinicauda
ATATTCACATATAGCAAATGTTATCAATTTCAGTTTTTTTTTGGTAAACTCTGCTATTCAAAGAATATTTTCGATAACATGTTTTTTCTTAGGCTTTATGTAATTTATTTCACTTATTGTTGAGATATGTGAAAGTTGAAAAATTAAGTAGCCTACATCTCAAAACAGCATCTTGTCCTGGACAACTGAGGAAGTTGATTAATATATTTAGGCATACCATCACAATACTTGAAAAAAGGACGAATTTTATCGGTGAAGAAAGTACCACAAAGGGAAAAAGAAAACGGAAATCCAAAGAACTCGTATCATATCACTGAAGGATTTCGATTTGTGCCAGATCTGAGAAGGAGAGACTTATTGGAGGAACGATTATAGAAATTAAGTATCAATACTCTTTTGATTATCCATCCATATGTTCATTTTATAAAAAAATATGTCCTAATATATGTATATATGTGTGTGTTTTACGTCAAGATAGATGAACTCAATATTCATGAGTATTCCACAAAATCTATGTGTCAGCATGTTTTGCAATGGTTACTTTTTTGTAACGAAAGAAGTGGTTAGTTGCGAGGAGCACTCGAGTTGGCAAGTCTCTCCCCTGAGAGGGTAGTTGTATATAGTGTACTTACAAACGAACCTTTTTTAATAAATGAAGAAAACCCATATGCTGGCGTCTCATTATCTATATGCACAGGTCATATAGGTGTCAGGTGTGAGAAAAACATCTGTTTGTGTATGCTGGGAGTAAAATTGTTGTTTGAGCCGGTGAAAAAAAAGTTCAAGATACCGATATACACTAAGATTAACATAGCAGGCACTGCTGCTGCAGGAGATGAGAACGAAGAAGCAGTGGGATTTAGCATTCCCGATGAAGAATATAGGCAGGAAACTAGAACATAAGAATTGGAAGATAAGTTACATAACTTGCAACAGTTAATAAACAGACTGTTGGTGTAACGAGAACAGGAGCGTTTGACAACCACAGCATATCCGACGTACATGGATGAAGTTCGGTCGCACACAACTGAAAGTACACATGCAGAGCCAGGTGAAGATATGCAAATCGTATTTCGAAAGTTGCCAGAACTCCAGGCAAGTGTTAGGCCATTCGATGATCATTGGCCTTAAGAAGGGTTTCAATCGATTGAAGTGTTTTTTTGAGAGACTTTGAAGTAGCTACTTATTGGTGGTTGGAAAGAGAAAAAGCGATTCAAGTAATTAGATTGCTGAAAGATGTTCCAGCAAGGGAGGTAATTTGTTAGCCACAAGAAAGTTTTTAAGAATTTATGCTGAAATAAAACGATGTTTAATTAAGAATTATGCCTTGCCTGATGCGAGAAACGGAGACCTAAAAGAAAATTGCAAACACAAAACACAGGAAGGTGGATCTGTTCTTAGCTTTACAACTCATTTTTCTGGATTGCGATTCCTTTGCTACCCGGAGTGCCAATCTCCCAGAAGATGATAAAAAGGCAATTACCCATAAACATATTCGCAGATTAGTAAACCCATATTTATGCGGTTATTTGTTCGATGACAATCGTTCGTTAGCAGACATAGTGAGTGCTATACAAAACATTTTGGACACTTTGCAGGAAGAAAAAAGGACTGGGAATAACGAGGCTGATTCCAAGAAGTTGGCAGCCATGAGAGGAAGCCGACCCCCCGAATGCAGTCAGGGGAATGCAGTCAGCAGATTAACAGAGTCTTCAGATGTTGGCACTGTGGGGGAGAGGGGCACCGATGAGTGGAGTGCCCCACCCAAGGATCCCTCCGCTGTTACACTTGTCAGATCTACGGTTATATATGTCGAGAGTGCCCAGCAAAAAAACACCCAGGAGAGACGGGCTAGGGCACACGCACACTTTATGTCCGAGGAAAAGGAAATAGATGGAGGGGGAGACGAAGGAGCTCGATGTCCCCCGCATGACATTACAAGTAGTAGCCGAGGAAGCAGTGAGAGTGCCCAGCAAAAAAACACCCAGGAGGGACGGGCTAGGGCACACGCACACTTTATGTCCGAGGAAAAGGAAATAGATGGAGGGGGAGACGAAGGAGTTCGATGTCCCCCGCATGACATTACAAGTAGTAGCCGAGGAAGCAGTGAGAGTGCCCAGCAAAAAAACACCCAAGAGGGACGGGCTAGGGCACACGCACACTTTACGTCCGAGGAAAAGGAAAGAGATGGAGGGGGAGACGAAGGAGTTCGATGTCCCCCGCATGACATTACAAGTAGTAGCCGAGGAAGCAGTGATGACAGACTTGACAAAGCAGGCATTTTGGCCTCCATAGATACCCCAGACTTCACCCCCGCAGCACTAGGGAGAGGACCAGGGGGCAGCGGCATGGCAGCGGAGGTTATTGCCCGTGCCCCATATCCCGTAATGTCCGTCTGGGAATGTTACCAGTTAGGATCGACCTGCAAGATAAATTCATCCGAGTGCTGATTGACACTGGAGACAGTGTTTCATTAATTGAATAAAAATTTTCCTCAAATCCATTACAGCCAACGGAATCCATTGTTCTTGACACCCCAGGAGGAAATAAACTACACATAAGCCATACAACAATGGTTAAATTCAAGGTGGGGTCTGTGAAGTTTACACATGATATTTTTGTCTTGCCCACCTTAGGAATTCCAGTATTCGAGGCTATGTTAGTAATAGACTTTATCTCTAATAATCAAATTTGTATTTTTAGGTGAAAAGATACTATATCAATAAAAGCAGAAGGGTACATTTTGTTGATAGAAAGTCCTGAGAAAGTAATTACGTGTGTTAGCTCGGAGAGATATTAAAGTAGGGTAATAGCTGTACCTAAGAGACGCGAAGTGTTGCCGCCCCCAACCCTTACGAGCAGATCTGTGACCCTGTGTCGCCCTCTTTGGAAGGAACCAAGCTAGTTGTCAAACCCCATGATAATTCGGTCCATATGATATTAGAGGGCTTGGCAGAAATTAAAGAGAGCAGAGCTGATATAACGATAGTAAATTTGTCAAATAAAAGAGTTGTTTTAGGAAGTGATTCTGTGTGTGAACTAGAGTTATATGAAATTGCTTACAATGAGATGTTGGGAACCAAAACTCCAGCCTACACAGACGAACATACACAGAATTTGATTATGCAAGCGGGAAAATTATCTCCATCAGAATATCAGCCTGTAGTTAGTGACATCGTCAATAATCATTCCGATATAATAGCAAATGGAGATGAGCCACCCGGGAGGATTGATCAATTTCCCTTTAGCATTGGAACTGGGCAGGTGGAGCCGATTAGGTCAAGGCATTATAAGGTACCCATTATTATCAAGGGAGAGATAGAAAGGGAAATTAATAATTTAAGGGAACAAGGGGTATTCGAGGAGAGTGAATCCCCATGGGCTTCTTCAATTGTAGCTGTTAGGAAAAAGGATGGCTCGGTTAGATTGTGTGTTGATTATATGAAATTGAATGCAGTCACTAAGGATAAAGCATTTCCATTGCCCTCGATCGAAGAATTACTTGTGAAAATACGGAATAGCAAATATTTTACAACTGTTGATTTAAAATCTGGATACTATAAACTACCCATTCAGGAAGACAGTAAATGTAAAACGGCATTTACAGCTAATGATTAATAATTTCAGTCTAATTTTCTTCCTTTTAATGTTAAAATGCTCAAAGTCATTTTTCTTGAGTAATGACTGGCGGTTTTGTCACCCTTAATTGGCCATGATGTCCTTATTTATTTATATGATATAATTAAAGGGACAACAGCAGAAGAACAAGAAAATAATATTCATAAAGTTTTAGAGGCATTGCGACGTAATGGTATGAAAATATATTTGTCAAAGTGCAAATTTTTCTGTAAACAGGTTGAAATTTTTAGGTCACATGTTAACCCCAGAAGGTCTACAACCCTGCCCCAGTAAGGTAGCGGCTTTTACAGATTTTCCCAGGCCACATAACTCTAAGGGAGTAGCTGGATTTTTTGGTTACTACCAAAGAGATAGGGAGACCTTTAGGTGCTTTAAAGAAACTAAAAGTAATAAATTGGGGAGGGGAAGAAGAAAGGGACTCAAACCATTTGAAAGCTGCCTTAACTAGCAATGAATTACTTGCATATCCTAGATTTGATCAGCCGTTTTAAGTGAAAATAGATGCAAGTAGCGTAGCTATTGGTGGCGTAGTTTCTCAACGAGATGATAAAGGCAGAAAGACCCGATTGTTTTGCTTCCCGGGCATTAAAGGGGACAGAAATAAATTATAGTACATTCGATCGAGAGGTTTTTGCTATTCTTTGGGTTCTAGAGAGGCATCGGTTCTTTTTATTAGGTCTGTCGATTGAATTGCAAAGTGATCATCGACCCTTATGTGATTTTTATTATAAAAAGGATTTGACCTCTCGTCAAGCATGATGGATTGAGAGATTGTTAGAGTTAAATATAAAGGGTTTTCACCAAACAGAAGGTATATCTAGAAAGCTAGCTAATGCTCTCTATATAGATGCAGTAATAGGAGTAGCAACTAGGGCACAAATGATGAACGAAGAACGTAACTAAAATATTGGAGACCGCCATCAAACCAGAGAGAATAGAGAACAGGATAAAAGTTCTCCCAATGAGCATTCAGAAAACGGGGTGAGAGAGAGAGAGAGAGAGAGAGAGAGAGAGAGAGAGAGAGAGAGAGAGAGAGAGAGAGAGATACGAACGGCGAGGGGGAATATATGTGGGTGACGGAGGACATGACCAGGGGTGTCCTGAATGAATGCCTTGATGATGCAGGTTTGATTGACTTGGGAGGTTTGGACATAAAAGAAGTCCAAGAGGGACAGAAAAAAGAGGAATGGATGGAAAGACTATGAGCATTGATTAAAGGGGAATCGTAAAGTTATCCGTCATTTCTCAATGTGCCTCGTGAGAATTTTTTTTATTGAAAATGATGTCTTATATTGTGTTTACGAGAATGGGGGAGGCGAATTTTGTGCACGGGTAGTTTTACCTCCCTCTTTAATTAAACGATCCATCCACATTTTACATGAAGTCCGTATGCTGGGCATTTAGGGATTGATAGAACATTAAGGAGAGCATGTGAATCCTTCTTTTGGTTAGGAATGAAAAAATCTATAGAGATTTATATGAACGGTTGTCATGCTTGTAACTGTTTCAAAGAATATAAAACTACTCAACCGTAAGCGCGAAAGTGGCCTGTTTTTTCTATTAAATTTTATAGAGTGCATATGGATAAAGTAGGACCATTTCCTACATGAGTATATATGTGTATTTGTGGATGCATTTTCTCGGTACACTCATACTTAAGCAATGTTGAATAAATCTGCAAATTCATTCGCCCAGGCCCTGTGCCCTTTTATTACTAGGTTTGGTTGTCCGTAAATTCTCATAATTAATAATGGCCTGGATTTTATAAATAAGGTTGTGAAATCGGTCACGGACTTCATGAAAAATAAACACCTTTCAATGACTGCATATAGACCTTCCGCAAATGGCTTAGTAAAATCGCATAATAGGGAAGTAGTACAAATTTTGCGTTACTTAGTGGCTGATGACCCCCTTCATTGTCAAGCCATGCTTCCTACAGCTGAGCTAGCTTTGAAAATTGTATACAATGCTTAACTCAGGGACATGGCTTTCTTTTTAGAGTATGGACGGGATCCTGTGTTACCATATACGGTATTCATTAATTCACAACAATTGCCAAATTAATCAACTGAGCAATACCGTGTATATTTATTAAATCTATTAAGGAGAGTAATGAACACCACTGAGCTAAGGAAAATCAGAGCTCAAAGTATGATGGTCGGTCAAAACCGCACCGATAATAGTATTTGTGGGCGATCGCGTTTATTTGAAACGATTACAACATAGGAAACACAAACTGCAGCCAGCGTATTTGGTTCTGTACCGAGTAAAGATGGCTAAGTCTAATACAGTTGTGATACAAAGCATTGTTAATGGTGAAGTGTCTGAACATCATCAGGCACACATACATGTGGTACCTGAAAAGGTAGTTTTCAAGTGTTCCTACTCACCCCTTCATACGTGACATCCCTCGCGTTGATGAGTAGAATTTTTTTTTTTGCTGTTGTTGTTATTTGAACAGACCTTATTTCTACTTTCGACATGTTTTAAATAAACATGATGATAACAATGTGTTTTGTTGATGCTAAATTTATACGTAAAATGTTGTGAAAATTTTGCTGGGTGTGGAAAGACATATAACATTGCTGAGTGAACAAAAAGCAATCAGAGGTTAAATAGGTCAAGTGAGATCTGTCAGGCGGATGCTGTATTATTCATGTATTCATATGCTTTCTGGTTGCTAGGGCCGGGGTGGTTTCCGAATGACAAGTGGCTGCGGGATTAAAGTTTAGCCTTGAGGATAGGCAGTGTTAGAGAATGTGTAGATGTGAATACCTTCTATTTAATGTTATAAGAGAAGGGCAGGAAGATGAATGATTTACTTGGGAAAAAAGTCTAGTGGCCACCGGTTGAAAGTTGCAAGTGCAAGTGTTGTAGTGATATAAATAAATGGTGAAACGGGGGTGGTGAGTTGTGTTGCGAAATTCTGCCGTAAAACCTGACAATTAGAATCGAGGGATGAAGGAATATCTATTCCTACCCCTGACCTGCCCAAGAAGCCTGCATTGCTCGTAACCAGAGGGAGGTTATTGATGTGGTTAAGAAGAACTGATATTATGACTTCTTTTTTTTTCACTTTGAGTATCCTGTTTTTGGTCTGAAGAAGAAATGAGGTAAATCATTAAATTTTTTATTAGTTTGGTTGAAGATGTGTTTTTTGGTGGTGGTGATTTCTATATATACATTACATTTTATATTGCATTTCTGGTTAGTACATGCCATGCCTATTCCGGGTTGGAGTGTCCTCTATATATCATAGACTAGTGAGGGTGAGTGAGCACCTCCCCAAGGAGTGAGGAACTTGTTGTGTGAATAATGTCCTAAATCAGGTTTATATGTGTGTTTTACGTCAAGGTAAATGAACTCAATATTCATGAGTATTCCACAAAAAACTATGTATCAGCATGTTTTGCAATAATTGCATTTTGGTAACGTAGGGAGTAGTTAGTTGCTGGTGAGCACTCAAGTTGACAAGTCCCTCATCTGAGAGGGTAGTTGTGTATAGTGTACTCACGAAAAAAAAATTAAAAAAAAATAATAAATAAAGAGAGCCTATATACCGACGTCTCATTATCCGTCTGCACGGTTCAAATATATTAGCAATTGAAGAAAGGATTGGAAAGTAAATTCGAGGAAAATAAAGTTTTTACAATTACTAAATAATGACACCATGAAAAAAAAATTCATATAAGTAATGTTCGCATGTAAGAGTTTAAACAAACTTAGTATTATATATCCATTATGTATACAAAGCCATAAGACAATATATATATATGCGTAGGTACCCAAAAAACCACACACACACACACTATATATATATATATATATATATATATATATATATATATATATATATATATACAGTATATATATATATATATATATATATATATATATATGTGTGTGTGTGTATATATATGTGTATATATATATATATATATATATATATATATATATATATATATATATATATATATATATATATATATATATATATATATATATATATATATATATATATATATATATATATATATATATATTATGTGTGTATATATATATATATATCTATATATATATATATATATATATATATATATATATATATATATATATATATATATATATATATATATATATATATATATATATATATATATATATATAGATATATATATATATATATTACGAAGTTCCTCTAGTGGGAAGTAAATATTTTAGTTATGTATTTCATATGCATATTTAGGAGATGAATAGCCAGCTCGTAGAGTGGATTCCTCTCATGTAGGATTAAGTGATTGTATATATATTGCACATGACTTTCGTTGTTTATTTCATTGTATTTTTTACTTCATTTCAGTATTTGCAAATTTACGATGTTTTAATGAATTAAGTTTCTATTTAACATATTTTATTACGAAGTATAAGGCATTCTCGATTAAGTGTGCTATACAAACCATATAAAGTCTTACAAAATGCTTTCATGAGGTATTGTATCATGTTTGTGAGAAATTATGCCCTTTTATATTGTTATATAATTTTTTTAATGATTGACAACGAAGGTGGGCAGAGCTGGCTGAGAGAGAGTTTCCACTCTGTTGTGTTGGAAGCCGTCTGATAAAAATTGTTTGCAAATTTGCGCCGTGAAGCACAGCCCCCAAGCTTCTACACCCCTGACATAGAAAAATCTGGAATAGTTAAATCAATATATATGTCCGCCAAGAGATGCATTGGAGGAGAAGAGAACCAGACTATCATGTGAAAGAGCCAACATCCAATCTCTCTTGTACCTCGCTTGTGTGTCCTCTCAAAGGTGATGAAGTGTGTGCCCAATATATATCGTGTTTAGTGTCCTGAAACCTTACTAAAATTTTGCAAGTGAATTTGAATTTATTGTGGGTTGGTGAGTGCTGGTATTGTCCATATCCTTATAACTACCACAGTGAGATTTATGTAAAAATGTGAAACTTCCACACCAGCTACCTGGGCTGGGATCAGGAGTTTACTGGACGGAGCTCAAGGGCTCATTAGACACCTGCCAAAAAGGGTCATTTCTGGTGACTAGTAAATTCTTGTTTTTGACTTTCAATACAGTTTATTCATATAAATAACGGTAGCCTTATCTATATAAATACGTAAGCATAACTATATGTATATATAAAACACATTAATACATAAATTTATAAAAAGACATATACATAGGTATACAAGGACAGGCATTCATACAGACACATGAATAAATTGGCATAGACATATACATGTGTACACACACTGGTATACACATACAGACACATACATACAGCAGTGTGACGGTGCCAAGTGAGGGTTGTGAAATCAAAGGCAGGATGCAATCAACTGAGTTGTTCATTAAGGAACACTCTGCTTTATATACAAAACCTCAAGGCAACAGGACATAGCATGTTCGAGAGACAGACAATGTTACAGAGCAAAACGGACACATGATTATTCAGGTTCTTTTTAGTGCGAGGGAAGAGCGCAGATACAAGCATAATATATACAAAATAATTATGTACAATTGTGTGACACACGGTTGGTACATGGCTCCCCTCCTAAAAATGACATACTGTACATGTTAAATAGGGCGCCCTGATCTAGAGAGGCGAACTGTAGGCGGGTCATCTGGAAGAAGATAAGCAGGTTTTAGAAGATCAATGGAGACCCAGTCTTATTTACCCCAAATGTTTAGTAGGAATGCTTTCGGACTGCGTCGGATCACAAGGACAGGGCCCGTGTAAGGGGGTGTTAGTGGTGACTTGCTGGTGTCGTTGCGCAGGAAGACGTGCATTGCAGAGTGCAAGTCCGTTGGTATGTGATGCTTCGCTGGGGGCTTGTAAGTCTGGCGGCACGGAGTAAATTTTCCCACGACATGACGTATGCGCTGGAGATCGTCGGAGGAGGTTGTAGAGGGAAAAAATTCGGCAGGGACGACCAAAAAGTCGCGATACACCATTTAAGCTGCCGAGACGTCGAGGGCGTCTTTAGGAGTGGTCTTTAGTCCCAGGAGGACCCAGGGAAGCTGAGTAAACCAGTTGCAATCCTTGCAGCGGGACATCAAAGCTGCTTTGAGGGTGCGATGAAAACGTTCAGCCATTCCATTGGCAGCGGGGTTGTAGGCCGTTGTCTGATGTAGGGTGATGCCCAGGAGATTCGCTAATGACGTCCACAATTGAGAGATGAAAGTGGTTCCCCTGTCAGAAGTAATATGCTCAGGGATACCGAATCTTGAAATCCATCCTGAGAGTAAGGCAGATGTACATGAGGCGTACGTTGCAGTTTCCATAGGAATGGCTTCAGGCCAACGAGTGGAGCGGTCGATGACGATAAACATGTAACGATGTCCTTGTGATGTGGGTAGGGGGCCTACAACGTCAATTTCAATGTGTGCGAAACGACGCTGATGTTAAGGAAAGGTGCCCACTCCTGAATCCGTGTGTCGATGTACCTTGGAAGTTTGGCAAGAAGTACAGGCGCGGACCCAATCCTTAGCATCCTTAAAAATGCTGTGCCAAATGAACTTTGTCTTCAGCAGCTGTGCAGTAGAACGGCACAAGGGATATGAAAGGCCGTGAATGAAATCAAACACCTATTGGCGTATGGGAGCAGGAATCCAAGGTCGCGGTCTACCAGTACTGACCTCAGAGAGAAGGGTGGTGTTAGAGTCTTCGAGGGGAAAATCTTCCCAACGGAGGGACGTGCAGGATGTCCTACAAGCTTGAAACTCTGGATACTGTCATTGGGCTTCAGCCAGTGCGTTGTAATCCAATTCCAGTTGAACGGCAGCGAACGCGTTTCTTGACTGGGCATCGGCAACGGGATTCATTTTCCCAGGGACGTATTGGAGGGTGCAATTGTACTCAACCACGGCGGAGAGATGTCGGTGTTGACGGGCGGACCAGGCGTCAGACTGTCGAGTGAAGGCGTGCACCAGAGGCATGTGGTCTGTGCAAATAACGAAGGGCGTACCTTCTAAGAAATGGCGAAAGTGACGGACAGCCAAGTGCACCGCCAGCAATTCTCGATCGAAGGTAGAATATCCCGATTCTGCCTTGGACAGTTTTTTGCTGAAGAAGGCCAATGGGCGGGGCGAGCCTTTGACCACCTGCTCGAGTACTGCACCAATAGCGACGTTGCTGGCATCGGTGGAGAGAAGGAGAGGGGCGTGTGGGATAGGAAAAGTGAGAGCCGCAGCAGTTGATAAGGCCTTCATTGCATTGCAGAAGGCTGCTTCTTGAAGGGGACCCCACTTCAGGTCCTTTGGCTTGCCCTTGAGGGAGGCGTAGAGAGGAGCAAGAGTGACGGCAATGGCTGGCAGAAAACGGTGATAATAGTTGATCATGCCCAATAATTATTGCAGAGCTTTGACGGTCGAGGGCTCGGGGAAGTTCTGAACAGCTACTACCTTCTTAGGGAGGGGATGGACTCCTTCAGGAGTGATACGGTGCCCTAAGAACGACACTTCGTTGCCGCCAAAGGTACACTTGTCGTACCGGACTACAAGGCCATTTTGTTGCAGGCGGTCGAGCACGATGCGCATGTGACTGAGGTGTTCCTCTTTTGAGGAGGAGAACACAAGTATGTCGTCCACATAACATACACAGAAAGGGAGGTTCCCTAAGATGCCATTCATGAGACGTTGAAACGTTGCCCCAGCATTACGAAGGCCAAAAGAGGAGTAATTGAAGGTCTATGTACCAAACGGAGTGGTGATGGCGGTCTTGGGGATGTCGTCTGGGTTCATAGGCACCTGATAATACCCCTTCAGGTGGTCGAGCATAGAGAAAACCTTCGCTTTGTGCAGGTAGGAGGTCAAGTCGGCGATGTTTGTGAAGGGGTAGTGATCCGGTTCTGTTTGCATGTTCAGGCGCCTGTAATCCCCGCACGGACGGGGGGAGCCGTCTTTCTTCAGAACGATGTGTAAGGGTGACGACCATGGGCTGGAGGCCTTTTGGCAAAGGCCTATTTCCTCCATTTCGGCGAACGTCTGTTTGGCGGCTGCCAATCGTTCCGGTGCCAGACGTCTGAATTTTGCGAAGACTGGGGGTCCCGTCGTCTTGATATGGTGATAAATACCGTGCTTGGCAGGAACCGTTTGCGTTTGGCGAAGTTCTGGACGGAAAACTTCCGTGTACGACGTGAGGAGGTGGGCGTAGGCATCCGTGGGTGCGCTGATGTGGAGAGCGAGGTTAGAGGGGGCGGGTTGAAGAGGTGTCGACAAGTACGAGTCTGCGGTGACCAATCCTTGATGGGCGACATCGACCAGAAGGTGGAAATAAGAGAAGAAATCCACACCAAGGATTGGCATTGTGATGTCAGCAACAAAAAACTTCCAATTGCATTTACCGTTTCCGAACGATAATGTGAGGTTCTCGTAACCGTAGGTGGATATCGCACATCCGTTGGCAGCTACCAAGCGGACGTCGGCAGATGTAGACAGACTACGTCGTGCCTTGAAGAGTTTCCTTGGCAAAAGAAAACGACAAGCACCCGTGTCTACCAAAAATTGCACGCCCATTTCTGCATCCTGTAAAAAGAAAAGATTAGAAACATGGGAGGCCACCGCCACAAGCGATGGCCTACTTACACGTTTTTTGGCCACTGATAATCCTTGGCACATTTCTTCGCGGTTGCCCCGAATCTGGAGTGGTAGTAGGAAAACTGCGGCGGATGGGAGGTAGTAAGTGGCTGTAGAAATCGTTCGTTGGGGCGCGAGCGATTGGTGGGTGGTGGGCGGCTTTGTCGCCGCTTGGGCACGTCACGGGGTAGGCGTGTATGTCCTACGGCATTCTTGTCAGCTTCGGTTGACGTTGAATAGGCATCCTCGTCGTCAGGGGTGGAGGCGTTGATGGAGATCTTGAAGTGGCTGTCCATAAGGGCGTCGGCTTTGGTCATCAAGTCCTTTATGGGTAAACTATCGACATCGGGTATGGCAGCGTGTACAGGTTCGGGTAAACGGCGTATCCAAAGGGCACGGAGTATGTTCACCTCACGAGGAGAGCCGTCTGCGACAGGTTGAAGGCGAGCGATACTGGTCATTTCCCTGAGGGCAAGCGAAGCCCTTTGGTCCCCCAAAGGTTGTTGCGAGAGCTGAAAAAGCTATGCTATACGGGCGGCTGGCGACGGCGAGTACTGCTGCAGAAGGTATGTTTTGAGGGCGTCATACGCTATTGGGGTGTCTCCTTATTCACAAAGCCAGTCGGATATTTCTGGGAAGGTTTCCTCGGGTATCGCCACGAGAACATAATCCGCTTTGGTGGTTGAGCGAGTCACGCCCCTGATACGAAATTGGACTTTTGCGCGCTGAAACCAAGCAAACGCCTCTCCGCTGACGAACGGGGAAAGTTTCAATGGGGCGGCCGCAGCGCCAACTGCTGTAGTTGAGTCCGCCATAGTACCAACGATGGAGGGGCGAGGGAGGTGGGGGTGGAAGGCAGTGGAGCGAGTCGACTTCCGGGGACAACAATGTGACGGTGCCGAGTGAGGGTTGTGAACTCAAAGGCAGGATGCAATCAACTGAGTTGATTATTAAGGAACACTCTGCTTTATATACAAAACCTCAAGGCAACAGGAAATAGCATGTTCGAGAGACAGAAAATGTTACAGAGCAAAACGGACACATGATCATTCAGGTTCTTTTTAGTGCGAGGGAAGAGCGCAGATACAAGCATAATATATACAAAATAATTATGTACAATTGTGTGACACACGGTTGGTACAGCAGACTTGCATATAACTGTTTTTACACATGATTAACACGTACACACACACAAACAGATATATATATATATATATATATATATATATATATATATATATATATATATATATATATATATATATATATATATATATATATATATATATATATATATATATATATATATATATATATATATATATATATATATATATATATATATATATATCACAAGCACACGTAATTTTAATTAATGTAAATATCACCCACGAAATGCATTTAATACCGAATTCTATCTTGGGAATACATATCCACTTGGAATTCATTTTATGGTAACAGCTTCTGGCCGGGTGGTGATTCGAACCACCACCTGTACGGCTAGAAACCATGCTGGCAGGGACCCTACCGACTCAGCTATCAAGAGAGACTAAAAGTTTATTACAAGTCCCCCTACATATTCCTGTCGAATTTAGGATTCTGTTCATAGACTTGAAATAGACCCATCTCCATTGTGATAGCTGAATCGTGAGTTTGCAACACGTGGTTATTTCAATGAACTTATATCACAAGCACACGTGATTTTAATTAATGTAAATATCACCCACGAAATGCATTTAATACCGAATTTTATCTTGGGAATACATATCCACTTGGAATTCATTTTATGGTAACAGCTTCTGGCCGGGTGGTGATTCGAACCACCACCTGTACGGCTAGAAACCATGCTGGCAGGGACTCTACCGACTCAGCTATCAAGAGAGACTAAAAGTTTATTACAAGTCCCCCTACATATTCCTGTCGAATTCAGGATTCTGTTCATAGACTTGAAATAGACCCATCTCCACCGTGATAGCTTAATCGTGAGTTTGCAACACGTGGTTATTTTAATGAACATTTATCACAAGCACACGTGATTTTAATTAATGTAAATATCATCCACGAAATGCATTTAATACCGAATTCTATTGTGGGAATACATATCCACTTGGAATTCATTTTATGGTAACAGCTTCTGGCCGGGTGGTGATTCGAACCACCACCTGTACGGCTAGAAACCATGCTGGCAGGGACCCTACTGACTCAGCTATCAAGAGAGACTAAAAGTTTATTACAAGTCCCCCTACATATTCCTGTCGAATTCAGGATTCTGTTCATAGACTTGAAATAGACCCATCTCCACTGTGATAGCTGAATCGTGAGTTTGCAACACGTGGTTATTTTAAGGAACATATATCACAAGCACACGTGATTTTAATTAGAAATATATATATATATATATATATATATATATATATATATATATATATATATATATATATATATATATATATATATATACACACACACATTATATATATATATATATATATATATATATATATATATGTATATATATATATATATATATATATATATATATATATATATATATATATATATATATATATATATATATATATATATATATATATGTATATATGAATTCAGCTAAAAATTCAAGCAAGTCATTTTTAGACAATTATGAATTACCCTTGTACAATCATAGTATTTAGCTGAATTTTTTGGACAATTATGATTTACCCTTGTCCATTCATAATATTTAGCTGAATTTTTAGACAAATATGATTTACTCTTGTCCACTCATAATATTTTAGAACTGGTTAAACTCTGCATTTGTGATTCTGTTTTTACGTTTGATGACAAATTCTATACACAAAAGCTTGGTATGGCAATGGGAAATCCTCTTTCGCCTGTTTTAAGTAATTTATATGTGGAGTTTTTTTAAACAAGATTTTTACCTAATATTCTGCCTTATGGTGTTCTGTGGTTTAGTTATGTTGATGATATTTTTTGCATATGGCCTCTAACCGAAAATGTGAATGCATTTCTCTTTGATCTGAACAATTTGGTACCTTCCATTAATTTCACTTGTGAAGAAGAACGTGGTGGTTGTCTTTCTTTTTTGGATGTAAATGTTCACCGTACTGTAAATGGATTCAAATACTCAGTGTATAGAAAACCTACAAACGTAAATTCATATATTCACTAATATTCCAACCATAGTAATCAAGTTAAGAAGGCTACTTTTTCTTTTATGTTTTTAAGAATCTTACGTATCTGCAGCCCGGAATTTCTTCAGGAAGAGTTTGAAAATATCTTCAACATATCGGGAAAATTGAAATGCCCTAAATATTTTATTGAATGTGCTTTGCAAAAAGCACAAAGAACTTTTTATTCCGCAACTCCGAGAATGGCTTTTAATAATGATAATGTGCTCGTTTTACCATATAATGACTTCTTACGGAGGGTTCCATGTTTTTGCAAGAATTTTAATATTAATGTTGTTTTTAAATTTTCAAATACACTGAAAAGCATACTAATAAGGAATTCTCCCAAAGTTTCTCAGGGCTGCATTTACGGGGTTCCTTGCATGAACTGTAAGTGTTTTTATCTCTGACAATCTGGGAAGGGACTGGACACCAGAATTAAAAAACGCATGATTCATTGGGAGGGGCAAAAGTTGTTTTATATTGTAATAATATAACTCGTAGAAATATAATTGAATCTGCTTTTATCAAATATCACAGTGACTCAATGAATGTAAGCCAGAGTATGTTCACTTAGATTCAAAAGTCCGCCGACACTCAAGGAAAATTGCTTGTCAGAGGTCTCTAGTGTTAACATGACAAAACGAATAAAGAGTTGCATTTCTTACTACTTCTTAGGATATAGGCGGAGCCTTGTCCAAGCTCAGCGAACTCAGGGAAATATTACAAATCTTGTTGCCATATTTTATGCTGTGGTATCATTTGACATCTCAACTATCCAATACAAATATACAAAACACACACAGAGACACAATATATATATATATATATATATATATATATATATATATATATATATATATATATATATATATATATATATATATATATATATATATGAATCTAGAAACTCTATAAGCATTTAGAAATTAATGGAGTGGCATAACTTAACAATTCCTTCCGTTAACAGCTACATTAGATTGTTCCGAGATCTGACATTAGTCTTATTCCAGTTTCATTTATGGTTCGATGCTGTAAAGTATTCATAAAAATGCCATAAATGAGTTATACGAGCCTTGAGGACACTCACGAAGAGAGAGAGAGAGAGAGAGAGAGAGAGAGAGAGAGAGAGAGAGAGAGAGAGAGAGAGAGAGATTACAGTAGTGAATGCAGTAATTGGTCACCATATAAATTGATTTAAAAACATTCATGCATATCAGGAGAAATTTTCGCTTGATATTGCAATGCTTCTAATAAAAATGATTGTATTATACTTCCAAAAACTTAGTTTTAGAATGCTAGATTGATTGCTAAAGACTTTCATAGGCCTTTAGATATTCATAGATAGGAACATTTTGGATTACATAAGGATACTTTACTGAAAAATATTTCCCAAATCATTCAGATTCAAGAGGATGTGCCATATCAGTCTTTAGTTCGCAACCCACTTGCCCTTTATTCATAAAAGTTTTTACTTTTCCTTTTCCGTCCGTATTTGTGGCTAAGAACGGTTGGCATTGACATTTAAACTAGAATTTTAAATATATACTGTAAAATCTTTGCTGTGTTGCTAATTCGATCTTTATTACAAGAGCTTTAATTTGCTTGATAATTACTGAGGCCCTATGACAAAATTGGAGATAGTTATCATCGAGTAGGGATAACGGGATTATTTTGTTGGACTTGAATGCTCATCCCCATAATGGTAGATTTTGGAACAATAATAGCTTTAATTAGAGAGTCGTTGTCTTATGCGTGTTTGAAGGATTCGTTAGAAAGAACCCTTATAGCAACATTTGTCCGGCTCGAGGTTATGCTATTTAGTTACTATAGATCATTATGTTCTGTAGTCCTCCATCTACCGCAAGTTTTCCAATTAATATGCTCAATACGAAAGTACTCTGTAGGATAATTCACCCGTTTGCTTTAAAATCAACAAAGATATTTTCGTTAACTGGAATAATTATAAAGGAATGTGATTGAAATTGTATAAAGAAGGTGAGTGAAATAGTGCTCAAAATGCCTTATTTTCTAATCCAGCCAAGGAATATCTCGTCTTGGCTTCACACAAATGTCGAAAGGTTCCAGGTTGGAATGG
>NC_090729.1:43901719-43914219 GCF_036898095.1 Palaemon carinicauda
ATGATTAGTTTTTTTAATGTGAGGTTACAGAGTGTTTGGTACAATGGGATAAATATTGTAATAACATTAAGTATTGAAAGTTTATTTTGGAGTTTTTTTTTACGGTAGTTATTAATTATCGTTGTATGTTATTGCGTTTTAGAGGACACTTACATGTAATTAGTATAAAACTTTTCACATTCTGAACTCACTAATCATCATGGTAGTGATTAATCTGTTTTGTTTAATGTTAAATCTTTGATAGTTGGTAAAGGCATTTCGTCTGGAACATTAGATTTCGTACCTGTTTTCTTCACTCTTCACGGTGGGGTTTTAGCCTTATTAAATTTTGAAAAATAATATTGAAATTTCCTCAGTTTCTTTTATAAAGTTGATGATTTCTACAATCACCTGAGTTTATAGCAATCCCCACTCATCAGCACTGACTGGCGATGTAAAGAGTCTTTTAAACAGTATGCGGGTTCGAGAATGAAAGACAATGATATGGTCGCCCTACCAAGTGTACCTATTGTCATACACTGCCACTATAACTCAACATTATAATAAAGGCGCAAGACTATTGCAGGGAAAGATCATTGGTTATTTTATTTTCATTAATAGGGAACACTTCACGCATTTAAAGATCCTCAAGACCACTCTTTATGAACATAAGGGTTATTATAATTATGAATAATTTCATCATTAAGATTTGATAATGTCGAATACACGTACAAGAATATATTTTACATCCGATGAAATTGATAATTTTTAAGTAAACGTGTGTTACGGTTGAGGGCTAATAATGTCTAAAGTGCGAATGTTAGGCGTTTAATAAGTATCAATAAAATTACCTACATCTGTTCCCCCCACAAAACAAAATATAAATTTCATTTAACGAATATTATTGAAAATCATTTCAGTATAATGTGCTTACGTTGAATTGTATGCAAAATAGGGAAATTATCCTGAATTACGTGGAACGTATTGCCCAATTTTAACAATATTGAGCAACGTAGACGACTGAAACTCAGACTTAATTGTTATTACTGATATTATATTGAAATTAAAATTTTTTAGCAACCTTCATATTATGATAATATCAGAAATTATTATGATAAATAATATATGTAACAAGAAGAAGATGAAGATTACGATAAGTTAATAAACATAAAAGGAGAATTTTTTTTTTCTATTTCTTATAGTATATTGGTTTGTAAGTGAAAAGAAAGGAAACCAAAATAAAATAAGCACACTAACATTAATCAATTGAGTCATATATTGAATATACTGTTTCGAGTAACCATCATATATATCTGCATATGATCCCATTAATCATATGAAAAGTAGAACTTTGAAAATCTGAAATAAGAGATAGAGCCTATTTTGATTTAGAATGTTGATTGTTATCTCGATCATGCCTCTCAGGGATTTTAAGGGAACAATAAAGGATCCTTTTATAATTCACGTCTTCCTATGTAACCCTGAATGCTAATTACACTCTCTAAGGGGGGCATTGCTATAAAAAACTCTAAAACTTTCTCCATCTTTTCAGTAATTGAAGTCAGTCGATGACATTAATTAACTTAACGACTTGACTTGTTCATAAAGAAGCTGGGGAGAACTATAAAATCTCGAAGTGAGAATCAATTTCCTGAACAGAAATTGTAATATGAGAGGAATTCTGGGGCTTTTTGACATTAATGATGCTCATGAGAAAGTTTCCTTAAATTTTCTATCAATAACGAGATGGGTGTGCATATGTTGAGGATTATGCTTGTGAAGAATATAAACTACATTATATATACATTCCTATTCTTAATGGGAATATCTTTATGTGGTGAAATGCTGTACAAGTCAAGGTTCCTTGATTTGCGGTGAGCGATCAGAAGAAAATATATTACCAATCTGCACTTACTAGTGTGAAAAAATGGCCCAACTCCATGAATTGACATGTCTAAAGCCTTTGCCCAGTAATGGACTAGAAATGGCTGCATTTGTTGTTGTTGAACATATATATTACTCTTCTTTTAATTTTGGCTTTCATATGTTCATTAATTTGGTTTTGAGTAATTTGAGCAAATCAAACATCACCAATTTACACGTTACTTAATGTTATTAGACAACATGGTATACCAGGATTTATAAAGAGGCTGAAACAAATTACGGCCAAATATGAAACGTGTCTTATGGTGTGTTATTGTATTATGTTGTCTTAGGGGGAAAAATATATTTTAAAGATTATTCAACACTTACAAAAAGAAATTAGACCGTTTATTGCTAAATGATAATGCACAAAGATAATATTCCCTATTCTGTAACCCGACCCTCCAAAGACTCGTCCCTTTTAGGAAAGATGTTTCAGTAACATTAAGTTTGCATTGTATCAAATTGTGCACTTTTTTTATTAAAATTGTCTTTGAAAAAACAGAAATTCATTCTACATGTTGCTGGCAAAGTCTCATATGACAGTTCATGTGCAAATCGATTTTTTTTATCTAGAGGGAAATAAGTGAACAAAAACAGAAGATATCTCTGATTTAAATGTGAAAGATTTTATTTAACTATCTCTCTCTCTCTCTCTCTCTCTCTCTCTCTCTCTCTCTCTCTCTCTCTCTCTCTCTCTCTCTCTCTCTCTCTCTCTCTCTCTTAAGGTATAGATAATTTTTGGAAGGTTGAATGAAACAAAAAACAAATATAAATTTAAAGACGAATAATGGTTGTTTCATTTCTCATGACAATTTTCATCAAAAAATAATCCGAAGACGAAAACATTACATTAAAATTATCATAATATTTTTCTTTTTATTATTATAGAGTGTTTTTTTTTTGGGGGGGGGTTGTGGGGGGGGGTATATCCCATAGTAAGCATTTGTTTTAAACATGGTCCTATAAAATATATTTTAATCATACATTCTTTCAATTGAAATAGGTCTGTACCATTATCTAAACTTTCACCAGACGGCTCTTTTCAAGAAAAAGTGAGGTCTAGGAACCTTTGCCCTCGGAACTCAAGGCACTGGAGCATTCCTCACGTGGATTTTAAGGAAAAAAAATAAAGGAACCTTTTCATATTCGCGTCTTCCTATAAAATCCTAAACTTTCTGAGAAGGATATCAACGTCAAAGCTCTCAAACATTTTCAGGTCGTTGGGAAAAATTAACAGAACGAACTGAATCAATAGAATTTCCTCTTTGATGTATTTTTTTCAGCCATCCGTAAAGAAGTGGGAAATCTCAATAAAAACTTCAATGAGAATTTGTAGTTTAGGAAGCATTGAATATATTATAGTACAAAAGACGCTTTCTTTAATTTGTCTATTATTACTTTGTAACTCATAATGTGCAATTATACATTAACCTTTTTTTAATGTCTAGTTCCACATATTAATCAATTTTAATGGGAATAATTGATAAGTTCTCACATTACTGATGTACAATTTACTTATTATTTCGGTAAAATCGGATACAAACAAAGCCTCTAACACTGTTTTATTGTGAGAGGGGCATTTTGGAAAATGTGAATAGATACCTGGGGGTAGGATGGGAAGTTAAAGGCAGAAGCTGGGGATTATTTAAGGGTAAGGAGAAACTAGACACATTAGTTGATTTATTGGTTAGTGGACTATTCTCAGTGTTACTGTATCAATTTGACATGGACATAAAAAAAAAATTAATACCTTAAAGAGCTTTTAAGTTTTTAAAATATGCGATTGTTGAGTTTATTACATATTAAATAATACATTAATTCAGTTATAACTATACATGAAAATAGAGTTCCCTTTACTCCTACCTATATCTTCCCAAAAGTAATGAAGTCTCCGAGTCTTCAGAGATACATCATACGTATGGCGTTACATTAGCATTGCGTGAGCGCTGTGACGAAATGCAATGCAATGCCATGTATAAAAACTTGATCGTTATTGTTAGTTGTGAAGGACCGGGATTTTGTGCACTCACTTCCCTAAAACAAGATCTTTATTATTGAAGTAGTAGAACTTCTTTTTTAAATTTTATCGACGAAGTTATTTTCTCGTCAGATAAAAAAAAAAAATATCTATCGGTTAATTTGGCAACATTTTTATTTTCAAATCTCTCTCTCACTCTCTCTCTCTCTCTCTCTCTCTCTCTCTCTCTCTCTCTCTCTATGTAATTATGATTTAGGAAACAGATCGAAAAAACAAACATGTATTTGATGACAAGACAAAAAAATTAGTGTTAGGTTTGTTTAGAAATTAGCACAATCTTCATTGTTAGAATTTTGAAGATAAAAATATTGTATAGTCATTATCTATTACTAAAGTCTACGCTTAGGGAGAATATTAGAATTTTTTTTTTTTTTTTTTTTTTTTTGTAATCTACTTAATAAAACTTAATTCTATTCAAATCTAATTGAACATTTCGATTCCGGTGGTGGCTATTGCTTTGCGCTAGATTCTTAAGTCTGAAATAATTTTTCTTTAGATAAAGAACTAACCCTCAGATGAATTACGAAGAACCACTTTAACTTTAAGTATTCTTTTTGGTTTGTGTAAATAGATATTTAGAAATGAATAAATGATTGAGATAACTTAAGGTTCAAACGGCAACGAATTTAACCAAGATTAGAAAAATTAAATAGAAAGATTAACTTTACTTGGACCGTTGCACAAAATAAAACAAACGAAAGAGGAATACTCATTTTTCGAAAGAATGTCCACTCCAAAAATACGAATCTTTAGGTAATGGAAGCTATGATTATGATTGCAATAATATCTTGGGGAGAGAGAGAGAGAGAGAGAGAGAGAGAGAGAGAGAGAGAGAGAGAGAGAGATGCAATTATTGAAGCCCAAGCCTGATAGAGATCTCAAATTCCATTAACCTTACTTCTGTCTTGGTCCTTCATTATAGGTATCGGGAAACCGGAACCTTTGATGATGTACTACTAAAGTTCTTTCAAGCTTTGAAAAAAAAAAAAAAAAAAAAAAAAACATGATTACCGTGCTAACTATGGTATACAAATGAACGTCGTCATTACGATCGAGGATTTATTCTTTAAGTAGTTTTTCAAAGTACAATAAGAAGACTGCGAGGAAGAGAGAGAGAGAGAGAGAGAGAGAGAGAGAGAGAGAGAGAGAGAGAGAGAGAGGCAAATATTTTTCCATACTGTTAAACAATCTGATTATTCCTTGTTGATGATTATGACCTGGTACAAATATTCCAAAGCTTAACTTTTACCATTTTTAATTTTGTAATGGGATTATTTCAAGCGAAATTTAATTACCCTTAAACTTTGGGGAATTTACCTTCGATAGCACCATTCACCAAGAACTTTAAACCTGCTCATTCCAGAATATATTTCCGAATTACATCGCCTATAAGTGGAAATAAACTGAAATTCCCCAAAACATATAGGCCTACACCTGACGAAAATTAAAATAAGACAATTTTATATGAATAAACAGAATATAAAATAATACTGTAAAATTGGAAAGGTCTACACACATACCATTCAGACTCAGAACTCATAAGTTTTCCTTGAGTAAAATTCAACTCTATAATGGAAATTTGAAGTTATTTGATATATACCTGTTTAATTATTCATTAAGCTTTCCTGTATTTTCTTTGATATTTTCCATATTTTCTACCTGATTACATTCACCATCACCAAATGAATTATGTTATAATTAAAGATAACCTGACGAATATAAACACCGACATAGAATCATGTATAAGTAAACTTAAAGCCTACTGTATAAATAAAAATGAACATATTAGTATATACTTAGCACAAATGACAACATTCCCTCATACTTATATTAGAAAGGTCTCTAGTTTTTCCCCATCACGGAAAAAAATGTAACCAATGATTTATTCACAGACAAAAGAGAGAGAGAGAGAGAGAGAGAGAGAGAGAGAGAGAGAGAGAGAAGTATTTTGATGCTCAGATATATTTGTGACAATGTCTGAATTCATACAGCAAACTATTTCAATTACTACTCTGGCACTACCTCCGCTTAAGGTGCTATGCTCTCACTAAACTGATTCTTTACTGCATAAAGTATTATGAGAAAAAGAGAGAGAGAGAGAGAGAGAGAGAGAGAGAGAGAGAGAGAGAGAGAGAATTAAATATACCAGTATATGTATAAGGAAGGGAGTGATAGGTCCTCCTTGCACTTAAGTCTTATAAGGATAAAATAGTAATTTGGGGATGGGGGTAAGACGATTGAGGTTTTAGGCAAGTGGTGCCTGAGAAAACAATGAATATGATTTCTGTTTGCTCGTAATAATAAAGATAGGATCTCTAAAGATGGGCGGGCTCCTACCCATATCGTTTTATTGTTTCGAATTTTTTTCCTGAATTCTGATATCAGTGGTTGTAGATAAGGTTATTTTCTAGGTTCAGATATATCATAGAACAAAATCCTTAAATAAAATTTGAGTGTTAATGAATAGCTTTTACCTCACATAGTCTAAGTACGCTTTAGAAACTGATGACATTATCGTTAAAGAATTATAATATTAATTTTTCATACACCACCAAGGCTAATATTTCGTTTTTTTCTAGTCCACTATCCCCATAAAAGACGTTCGATGCTTTGAATCATCCTTTCCAAACATTTCTATTTTTAGTATTTAAAGCTATCAAAGCCCTTTTCTCCGATTCCTTATGATTTCATCTTGTGTTCTAGTCCTTTGTATCACTTCTCCACTTACAGGCTTCAACAAAACCCTATTCACTCAACCATTTTTACTTCTTGTCTATACTATCAAACTCTAGAATTTCTTATTATATCATTACGTATATATGGCTTAAATCTTTCCATTTTTTATTAATCTTAAAACTTCCATAACTTTACTTAAAGATTTTTTCCTCCATAATATATCTGTTTCTAAACCACAAATCATCACTGGTTTTATTAGGATAGCCTACAGTAGATCTTTGTTTTCCTTTTGATATTGTATCTCTCATCACATATGACCCTAACAACACTTGCTCTCATCTTCCTAAGATGCCTTACCCCCATATTAAACCCGATAGTCACATTTTCCTTTGTGGCAGGAAGTTGATTCTTAGTATTGGAAAATACTATTTCAAATCGATGAATATCAGTTCCATCATAACTATTATATCCATTATCTGTTATAACTGTGTGCAATACCCTCTTTTCTCCCAAATTTTGCTGCATACCATCTTGTTCAAGATAGTCCTGCCACTCCACACTTTTCTCTTTTTATTCTTTTTTTTTTTTTTTTTTTTTTTTTATTTTTTTTTTTTTTTTTTTTTTTTTTTTTGTTATTCCATCACTTAATAGTCTTAAGCATGTCAACAACAGGTGGCTGAGTGCTAATATTAGTTGAAGTTGGTGATATGAAGTGTTTTCTTGGTTTAAAAGGTAGAGAATATAAAGATACGCAGAAGTGGAAAAACGATCTTTATATGTGAAAATGAAGTATTGGGATAGTTTTAAGTGATTTCGACATGTTCAGTGAATGCGTGAAAACATGTCAGTAAATAGAACGTTAGAATTCCGAATTGCTACATTTTTTTTAGTAGAGGAGGGACTACATTTTTTTGGATATATCAGTAGAAGGGTGTAGTGGGAAGAAGAGAGATCTTGATATCTAGACAGAACGGGAATTCGTGTTATATTGAGGTAAATGGCCGAATTTTTCGTGGAGATTCTGATCTTTTGATAATGATGTTATATATATTTTTTTTTCTAATTTCTCGTTGATTTTCCTAGATTCAATATCAGTCTTCTTGAAAGCTGCCTTTACTCTATTTGCTTTGATTTTATCCTGTATATTGTTTAGATTATATTATCGAAAAAAAATATGGCTGTATCATCACGGTTTCATTAAATCCCTTTCAAACCAATTCGGAAGGGGAACAGGAACTGACAGTAATTTTGAATTTCTTCGTCAACGGGGCAATTTTCCCTTTACTCTTCTTCCAATAAGAGAGTTTTTAATGTATACAGATTTAAGAAGGAAAAAAAATATAATTTATATCACTGTTATTTATTGTGGTTTATACCGTGCTGAATAATTATGTGATAATGATTATTATACCTTTATGTTTTCTATTAAAATATATATATATTTTTATGCTATCATATTGACTGCAAAAAAGTCATATGCATAGGAATAACCGTAAAAATTTTCTCATTATCTACATGTGGCTTTTAAAAGACGTGCTCTTTTCAAAAAGTATCTAACTCGACCTAAAAGAAACAACTTGAAACAAAACACTCTTTCATGTGGTTTTAATTCAAGAAATGTATTAAAATTTGTCTTCCGTTTATGAGATTTAAGTTAGTTTCTTTAGAAATCTCTGTTTGTGACATTCTCCCTGCTCCAAATATTACTGAATTAGAAGAAAGTGCATAACAGACGCAAACGAAGTTTGGATCTCCAGGGCCTTTCGAGTTGCTGCTTCAAGCAATTGCATCAGGTGTTGGACATTCAACACTTCTTAACAATAAACTTTTATCATTACAAAAGTTAAATTGCCTTCCCAAGTTAATGCATTTCATTTTGTTGAAGAAATGATTAGGGTAGAGGTTACGTGATAGGACTTTCTTACCTTTTTGACTAGATGTTACTGGATCTAACATGGACATACTGCATGCATTCATGGCTAGTATACACTATTGTAAAGTTAACTTTCCATATGTAAGTATTAATAAGCATTCTATCAAAACTAAGTATTAATATTGGATCAGGAAATAGTGTTCCAAAAGACATATCTCTGTTTTCTAAAATTAATTTTGCCTTATCCAACGGCCACAGGTAATAACCAACGTATCTTAAACCTTATCACAATACTGTGCATGAGTAAAAGACCTCTAGAATAAAGCCACCACAAAGAGATGATTTTCCCTTCCACGGTAGTTGCTTTTAGAATAAAAATTCTCAAAGTTTATCTTATTTCACAATGATATAATTTCACCAAAACATGGCTAGCCTTTTCATATCGGAATCTTTGTTAATGAAAATTAGATATGAATATCAACTTGACTGCAGAACAAAAATTGGAAAATTACTTTTTGTTTAATATACAGTATTTAGTTGCCGGGGATGTTTAGTGCATTTTCTTTCTATTCTTTTGTTTTATTTTTGTATTCTGAAATTTTCTACATTACCTGGAATCTATAATTTTATCCATTTAGTTAAGTTGAATCTTGTATTTTCTGTATTACATTTAAATTTTTTCGTTAATTTCACAATAATAATTTTTAATGTAACTAAAAGGACAAAGATGGAACTCTCACAATCCATGACAGTAGTAATCACTACTGCAAGAAACACATAGGAAATTTTTATTTTTGTTTGACCTCCGTAAAAATAGATTGACAACCGCTCTTCTAACACCAAAGGTTAGAAACTCAACAAAACTAAAAAAAAAAAAAAGAACACTGGACCTCATAATACGTTTCTTCATTCTTCTCTATATATTTGTTTTACTATTCTTCATCTTATAATTATCATTATCATTATTAAAATGTTATACATATGTGTCTGTTACCACTATTAGTAATTTAATAAGAAAGGGTTTTCCTGGGACTTCTAGCCATGCTAAGTACTTCGTAAGAGCTCTAGTATCCAGTACAACCTACAATGAATCATACTGATGAAAATATACATCAAATTACCAAGTCTCTGTGTTGTGAGATTTTGATCTAAACAACCAAAAATAATGAAAAAAAAAAAAAAAAAAACATACTAAGGTGATATTTACCTATTGGTGGTTCGAAATGACGTCATGCTGAAGTTACTGAGATTTTCGTATTTATAAATATGGTGGGTGAATATATATATATATGTATATATATATATATATATATATATATTTGTATGTGTGTGTGCGTGCGTGTATATATGTGTGTGTATGTGTGCGCATATATATATATATATAATATATATACATATATTTATATACTGTATATATGTACATATTTATACATATGCGTAAAAAATCACAGGAAAACGTGAAGCTCGGATGCAGAAGAACCACGGGGAAAACGAAACTAGTCAGGACTTAATCGTATATTTCGTATTTTCATTTTCCCTGTGATTCTTCTGCTTATATATATATATATATATATATATATATGTATATATATATACCGGCGTTAATGACCTTAGATGTCAGGATGCCTGAAAACTTTAAATCATTCATTCATATATATATATATATATATGCATATATATATATGTGTATATGTATATATATATATATATATATATATAAAGAGAGAGAGAGAGAGAGAGAGAGAGAGAGAGAGAAAATATATGTAGTGGTAGTCTATAAATCTAAGATTGAACACTGGGAAGGTATAAGCGTGTTGACAAGTGTGACTGAGGTAGCTGAAGTGCTTAGAACAAGGAAAAGTGGAACACTTTAAGTGAGTGGAAGATTTTGACGGTAGATCATATCTCTTTATAATATGATGACCTTAATTCTCACTTATATCTAGCAAGTTTTAAATGGAGTAGGGTAGTGAGAGTTATATGAATTGTATTGCAGCTTAATTATGATTTTTTTTCCCAATAATTCACAAACAACCTGATGTCAAGAGTTTCTATCTTCTAACAAGCGTTCTTAATCAGAGCTGAATCCTATATTTAACTCATCTAATTAATTTGATTAATTCATTGCTTTATATAATGTCTTTACCTCCCTTTCTCGTAGAAAAGCAACGTTAATTAGAAATTTTTTCCATGAGAGAGAGAGAGAGAGAGAGAGAGAGAGAGAGAGAGAGAGAGAGAAGAGGATTAGGGGGTGGAGTGATTACCAACTCTCCCATTAGCCCATGAGGACTCGTAAAGATTCACAAAGACATCATTAGTAGCTTACTGTCTCGCGATACTCACAATGAACTATTTATGAAAGTTCTTTTTCTTTGGTGATCACGCTAATAGTATGAACTAGGAAACTTGAGTGAAATAGTTTTTCTAATTCATTTTTGCTGCTAAGAAAAGGTTTTTTCGGGGGTTTTATATTTTTTTATAAAATGTTCTAGGAAATGTAAAAACCACAATTCGATTCATTGATATATTTTTCAAGATAATGTTAACCTTTTTACTTTTACCCAAATTACAAGCAAAAATCAGTATTAAGATGATTGGACTTCAATAAAATATGTTGTTAATGTTAGCATTTCTTGAGAGATAGTTTCTTTTTTCTTTGCAAATTCATAGATAATTAAGAAATTATGCTTTTGTTTTCATTTAAAGTGAATTAAACTCTTGTGTCATCTCGTGTTTTCTTAAGTTGAAAGTAAAAATTATATTAAGTGCATTCATTTAAACATGTATCGATATACAAACGTTCATCTGATTATAATTTAAATGAAATGCTGTCTTATACTTGACTATTTATAAGAAAATCTGGATGAAAATTACATACTGAGATCATTTGCCAGAACAATTCAAGTTTTCTATAACAAAAAAATCATGTACTTTTGAATTATGTATTTCCAGTTGTGATGGTCAGTATATTTTCTGCAACTTGTGACCATACTATATATACAAGAGAGATATAAGATTATATAACATAATAGATAGAATTACTTCAATTGGACTTATTTCCTGGAAATAACATATATGTGAAAGATACATTTCGGTACTATGGATAATATCTAGAAATGAAAAAAAAATAACTTATAACCCCATATGTCTTCGGGTGTTTGCTAGCAGTGGTGGGCAATGCTGGAAGATATATTTTGTCTATGAACGCTAAAAAACAGCATGGCCTTATTCTTATATATAGACCTTAGACCACAGTAAATTATTAGCACTTCGAGTAATTTTGTTTAAGGTCCCTATACGTTTTACTATTTTTTTTTTATTCGTATAATATAATTACTAATCAATAAGTCATATTTTTTCGTATAAAAAAAAACCCATTAAAATGGTTGAAATATATGTGAGAAAAAACATATCCCGTAAGTCAGGTCTATCATACCACTTGAACATTTCGGCAAATCACAAAAGTGATTTGGAACTAGTACAGACTAGCAATTTTGCTCTTGTTTATTCACAACGAATAATTATATACGTATATGCATGAATACTACCCAAAGCTATTCTTAATATTCTGCAGTTTTAGGTTATCACTTTAAAGAATATTTTTAAAAAATTCTTCTGCGTTAAAACTAAGCAAAGATAATTTGCACTTTATCTTATTGAAAACTATGAGAGTAGATTTTCATTTAGACTTGGTCATTTATTACAAGGTTCTATAATGATAAGTAATTGTCTTTATATATGAAACCTATATGCATGTTATTACTTGCATGAGTTTATGTTAACACACTACATGGTTACGTTCCTTAACCTAAACACCAATCTTCCGTAAATTGTCACTTGATAGGAAGCAATATTCCTTGGCTTTCGGTAAAAAGTGTCCTCTCACGTCAGCGGATAAGGTCTCCATTATCAGATTAAGACAATAAGGATATTACACTCAAAATCTATTTTGAGAAAATGTTCCGATATATTTCCGAAGCTGCATCAAGTCAGCTCCTGACAGAGACG
>NC_090729.1:43924219-43931719 GCF_036898095.1 Palaemon carinicauda
TTCGCTAGAAAATAGAGATTTTAAAAGTAAAATGAAATAAAGCGTGTAAATAATTACTTCTTCTTCTTCTTCTTCTTCTTCTTCTTCTTCTTCTTTCTTCTTCTTTCTTCTTCTTCTTCTCTGACACTATCAATAGCTGGAGGGATGACTGATTTAGTGAGCATCGCATCATTTTCCAATTATTGAAATCTGCCAATAAATTGATAGGGCATTCCAGCTCTGAGCAGGGTAAAAATATGGGGGTGTTCGAATCCTATCAAAATTCCCGATTGATTTATGCTACTAGGGCTGGGAATGAATTGCTCTGTATGATTTATTGGACAAGCAAAGACAGGAAGGCTTGATACTACCATGTATTTTTCATGAAAAACCTTTTGATTAACGTCTTAATCACATTATCATCGCTTATTTAAAATGCATAGGGGAGGATTTCTCATTAAGTTTATGTCAATGTTAATGCCATTACCTGAAACTGTTTCGCTAATATCATATCAAGACTGTATCAAAGATGCCAATCAAGTTACTGTGTATCAAGCTTATAAAAAGAGTCACCGTATGTAGTACATTGATGTTTACCTTATCCTATATCATTATAATTTTTCTCAAAACTAATCTTGGGAGTTTCTTGAAAGAAGCTTCAGCTCATAATCTAATGTAAGTCACATCTTTTGACTTTTCAATTAGTTATTTATAATTTTTGCGCAAAGCTTCATAAGTCTGGTAGGAGAATTAATTCTATTTCATCGTCTAGTATGTTATTACTTTGTATCTTGGGATTCTAATGAAAATATCTGAGGTATTGTCATTTTTTTTTTAATTTTTTTTTGTATTTTCCTCAAGCAAAACGTTGTTTGTTTCCTATATGATAATTGTCATTTGAAATTACTAGTTCACCTAGTTCTTTAACTCTCTCAAAATGCATTGTTTTAATTGTGTTTCAAATCTTTTATGCCTAAAGATTTTTTTTTTCTAGGCGTTTAAAATTTTTGTTGATGAGGTTTAATGTTTTTTTTAACAGTATTCACATCTTCACCATAATTGACAACATACATCTTTTGATTCTTTAACCCTAAAAAAACCATAAGTTGTGTTAACCGAAGATGGATAGTTGTTTGATTTTTTTTTTTTATTAATAAGAAAGAGGTCAAGACCCTTAAGGCCTTTGATAAACTTTAATAAATCCGACTTTTTGACATAAAAATAGTTCTCACCAATATTCATTAATTTCTTTTTCATCAACTACTTGTAAATTTGATTTGTTAATAAATGTTCTCTGTGTACTCAGTGATATTGCCAGAGAATAATTAGATACGCAGTTTAAAAGAGCCTAGTCACCACAAAATGTCAGGTGATATTCTTCTATTCCCCTTCACTCTGGAGATGGAAATGCAATGTTATTTAATGAATATTTTACCAATTACGTCGAAAAGTTTGAAACTTGGAAAACAACGTCGAAGTGACAGATGGTGACGCAGTTTCTTTGTTTTTGTACGTGCCAGAGGGGATCTTGAACAAAAAATCCATTGTAAAGAGGGTTCATTACATGAATTGAGGCAAAAGAAATAAGATGTGTAAAACATGGTTGGTGATATTGTTGTTCTTGTTCGTTGTCCTGATCACAATGAAAAAGATATACATACAGTATATCGACAATAAAATATTAAGCAATGTGTTCATTTTGACATAAAGAATCATAATCCATAAAAATTCAAGGAAAGGTGGAGCTATTTAGTATTTACATAGTATCCAAAATATATCTGGTCGAATTTTATGATAACCATGTATTATCTCATAGTCCAATAGTGTGTACAATTATTATGTTCTTTGTGATTCGTCACTGCTATTGGTTACTGAATTAGGAAGCTCTTTATATAGATGCATATATATGCGCAAAACTAATTATTTCCATGTGTCGATTCTCTTTACCATAAAAATTACTTATTCATTTACTCCTATTTTTACCTAAAAATAATAACAAGAAAGAATAATTACAAGATTGGATGAAATTTATTATGAACTATTTCACTCAACTAGTAAAAGATAAAATAAATTTAAAACTAGAATATTTTTACAAACATGCAAATATACATACAATTGTGATTTATAGATTCAGAAATTGCTTGCATTCATAATTGGAGCGTTGCCAAAACATTGTCATTCACTCCAAGCATTCAAGACAATTTTTTAGGAAAAACAGAGAATTATTTTTCTATCTTGACACTGAAGCGACTTAATGCAACGCAAAGAATTCTTTATGAAACTCTGCTGCTCTCTCTTTCTTCGTGTCACATGCCCTCTCCTTTCCTCCACTGGTGTCAGCGACCTTGCTGTTGGTGGAGTACTTAAGCTTATGATCAATGTGTCGCCCCGCCCTTTGGCTTTATTCAGTAGAAAACTGTCCAAGGTGGAATTCCCTCGCAAATTGCTGAGAGTTCATTTGTTGGTCCCTCATTTTTTACAAAAGAACATCATTCGTGATTCGTATGGACCACATGTCTCTGGTACACACATTCAGTCGACAGTCTGATGCCTGGTCTTTCCGTCAACAACGACATTTCTCCTTTGTGGCGAATACAATCGCACTCTTCAACACGTCCATGAGAAAATCAATCCTGTTGCTGAAGCACTGTTAAAAAACTCATTGGCCGTCATTCACATGGGATTTGATTTCTGTGTTTTTCCATTAGCCCAATGAAGCAACTTTGATGTCCCCCTGCAAGGACTCCCATCAGTTTACTCAGCTTCTCCTGGTCCTGTCCTCCAGGGACAAAGATCCTCTCCTAAAGACGTCCTGGATGTCTCGGCAGCTGAAATGATGTATGACAACCCATGGGTCATTCCTGCCGAATATTTTCCGCCTACAGCCTTCTCCGATAATCTCCATCCCCTAGGTCTTACTGTGGGTAAAATTTACTCCTTGCCGCCAATCCTTACAAAAGCCTGTAGGGCAATGCATACCGACAGTTCTACACTCGCCAACGCACGTTCTCCTGCGCAACAACACTGGCAAGCCCGTATTAACGACCTCTTAAGGACCGTTTCCCTTGTGACCCTTCGTATGCCTAGGGATTTCCTGATCAACATTTATGACAAAGGAGAACTAGGTCTCACTTGATTGTCTAAACCCTTCATCTCTCCTGCCAGATGACCCACCCACATTACGGCTCTCAAGAGCATGGTGCGTTCTTCACTTACACCATAAGTGTTTCATATACGCTCGTACGTTGTAACTGTTTTGCTTTTATCTTATCTCCACCCCCTTCCAAGTAGTGTTAATAAACAAACCAGCAATCTGACATCTCAGTTACTCAAGGGATATGGGCAATGTGCAGTGACGTAGGAGCGTCTTTTTGGGTAGGGAGGCTAAAGTTCCAGAAGTTACTGATGACGGGGGTCTCGGATTGCCTCCCCAAGAATTTATTTCACCAGGAAACACCCTTAGAAACGATTTCCTGGAAACTGACAGGTGATTATAGCGACCCCCCCCCCCCCCCCCCCAAAGAAAAAAAAAAAAATTCGACGATTTTTCTGTAGCCAATTACAATTTTTACACATTGGCTATCATAAAGTAATGGTACGCGTGATGGATGAATTTAACAAAAACGCACTAACGATGTGTATTCTTTGCTATAAAATCATTCCCAAAATCGATCAGGTTAAGACTCTTTTTTTTTTTTTTTGCTATGGCATTTATGTTTTCCTTATGATATATCATTTATGTTATTTCTTTTTCAGTTCCAATTTTATTTTTAAAATTTTTAAACAGCATTTGTATTCCCAAATTTGTCTATTTTCTATTTTGATGAAGACAATTATCTAATGTTTTAATATGTAATTATGTTATTGGGTCTTTGATTTTAATCTTTGTTGATAAGGTATGATGATGAGAACCACACAAACAGAGAAGTACTCCATAGACTTGAAATGCCTTTCAATTCGCTGAAATATATATATATATATATATATGTGTGTGTGTGTGTGTGTGTGTGTGTATGTGTGCGTGCGTGCGTGTGTATGTGTGTGTGCATGTGTATATGTGGAAAAGAAAAGGCCACCATCAAAAACTGAAGCTCGCACCATATAATTTCAGGACTCTGTTTAAGAAAGTATATCTTCTTGTGTTACTAAACGAGCTTAATAAATAAATTGTAAAATAATAAAACCGAGTGAAATTAGAATATCGGGGAAAGTTTTGTTTCAGATGACTTAAAAGGGATAAAGAAAATTTAGTGGTGTTTTCTTCTCTATATTAATCTTGCTGGTGGCAGAATAATCATATAGTATCAATGGTGATAATCCATGAGCGATTATCAAACGAAACAAAAATATAAAATGAAGATAATTCAAACGTATGCACCAACAACATCCATTGCAGCGGAAAAAAACAAAAACTTTATGTCTTCAAAAACATAAGATTGTATTTGAATTTTTTGGGGGGTGATGTCTGTGTAAATTAGGCCAAATTAGGAGAAAGGAATCCACTATAGGTAAATTGGAATTGGCGCAAGAGACAGCAGAGGAGATATGCTTGTGAAACTTACTGGAAAAAAATTTAATAATCATGAAAACTTTTTTATAAAAAGGAAAATATGAAATGGCCATGTAGAAGACAAAATTTAGAAAAAAAAAAATTAGAAAAGGTTAATTTAGTTACATTGTAGACGTGTTAAACAAATTCAAATCAAGTAACCATTGAATTGTGAGAAGTATAGTTCGTGTTGATGTAAGGGAAGAAAAAAACTCTTTTTATAAAAAAAATAAACACTTCTGTAATATGAGAAAAGTAGGATGGGTTCACTTAAGCAACACAAAATAAGTATTCCCCGGTACGAGAAATCAGCAGTAATTTAACAAAACTTGTATTTGAATCAGCACTAGATAGAAGTGAAAATATTCCCAAACAAGATCAAAGAAAACTTTCAGGAAACAGCTCAAAAAATCTAATAAATGAAATATTGCTGATTAGGGGGAAATTCAAGTGATATGAAATAGAATTGGCTTAAATATCCAGAAAAAAATTCATCAAACTGAAAACACTAGAAATTCCTAAACCCAATCAAGCCAAGAGTGAGAAAAACTCAGAGAAAGGAAGACACATCAAGTTAATGGAAAGACAACCTGGAGAAGGGTGCCAACTGATAAATGGTTTAATGGATGAAAAGGGAAATATCAATAAAAGAAATGGATTGATAAAATTTGGAGAAGATTTCCATATAATACTATGCAAAAGTGATATAACAAATAACTTTGCCAATGTAAGTAATGGATCTCCTGAGCCAGTACCGAAAATAACAGAAGAAAAAATAAAAACGAAGAAGATGCCCTAACAAGTAATTTAATAATACATGAACATATTTCATTGTAATGAATATCGCTGAATTTTGCATAAAATTATTATAAAACTGATTTATACCACCAGATTGGGAAATCTTTTTCTTTTATTATCCACAATAAGAGTTTAAGCAGACACAACATAACGAAAAAAATTACCAGGCTGTAAATTCACTCTCCGTAATTTATGCCATATTTATAAAGATCATATTAGACAAAATGGAAAGAAAACTAGACTTTATTCAGTCAAAAGAACAGGCAGGTTCTAAAAACCAATATTCAACAACTGACCATATCCATGTATTCAACCAGCCAGTGGGGCAATGACAATTTACTATGTATGAAATTTAACGACTGAAAAAGCTTATGATTCTTTCAAAAGGTTAGCCGCAATGAAAGCCTTTCAAAGACATGGAATAGATGAAAATTGTGTGAGAATACTTAAAAATATGGCTAGTACAGCAATCCTAAAACCGCATACATTCAGTGAGATAATTCAAATTAAGAAAAAGAATTAAACAAGGAGACCCAATCTCTTCTAAATTATTCGCAGTATGCCTATAAGTTTTCTTATGAATTTAGATTGGAAAATATAGGAAACAACTTTTATGGAGATTACCTTAAGAACATGAGATTTGCATATAACTTAGTTGTACTCATTGAATCATAGACTGAATCACAAAATTTTATTGAAGATTCGGATGGAGAAAGCAGAAATGTAGGACTGAAAATGAATAAGAAAAAACTAGAAAAATGTTATATTGAAAGGCAGAGATAAACCTCTTGGCATTGTTGACAAATATAATTACTTGGGACAGTACATGAGACCGAAACTCAAAGAAAAATACTGAAGAGCCAAATATTTAATGTTTTGGTACTAACAGTACAAAATTTGGAGCCTTACTAAAGATATTAGAAATAAGATAGTTACAAATAGGAACTATGAAAAAAAAAATATGAAAAAAAAAGAAAATTATAGGTCCGGGAACAAAGAAAAGTTAAGGCTACTCGAATAACAATATATACGAAAAAAATAGACGTGTGCAGACATATAATGAGGAAGACAGATAATAAATGGACAGTAGAAAATATCACAATAGGTCAAGAGAAATTGCAGAAAAAAGCTGGGGAAGGAAAAGAAGAAAATGGATTCATTAGTTGAGAAAATTTCATGGTTTATATATATATATATATATATATATATATATATTGCACATTTAGACTGGTTTTTCCTATTCAAATAAGCCATACATTTTTTATTCATCAGTGTCTGGATTCTCTTAACGACCTCGGTATCAGAACCCAAGGCGAAATCACACAAAGAGAAGAGCATATGACCGGGCCGGAGTCTAACCCTGGTTCGGGAAAATTATAGAGACAGTGACTGCCTCTTAGCCAAGTGGTAGTCACTGTCTCTAAAAGTTTGCCGGACCAGGGATAGACCTCCGTCCGGTCACAAGCTCTTGTGTTTGTGTGATTTCGCCTGGGGCTCTGATCCTAAGGGGGTTAAGAGAATCCAGACATTAATGTATAAACCTTTTATGGCTTATTATATATATATATATATATATATATATATATATATATTTTTTTTTTTTTTTTTTTTTTTTTTTGAGGTAGGTCGTTGCTCCTGGCGAGCTTCAAATATAGAATAAAGAGGAGGATGAATAGTTTGGACAACATCTTTCAATTTATTGGTGCCGACGTTTCAGGACTCATCCCATTATCAAGGCTAAAATGGACATATAAAATATTATAAGCAAAACTTAGTAAAAAATATATAAAATACAAAAAAATAGTCAAAACTAAAATTGAAATTATAAACACAGTTACAAGTAAAATATGGAGATAGAACAGTCAACTTAGAGAAAAGTATCTTAAAATTAGATATACAAAAATCAAAATTGTCTAAGGAGACAAAATTGTCTGGAACAGACTAGAGTACTGAGTGACTATCTGAAGGACAGTACTCAGGAAGAAAATTCTAAATTTGCCAGCTTAAGCGATGTGGAGGGGGACAGAGGATAATTGGCTGTTTAGTTTAGGAGCCTTTTCTTTAATCATTAACGATTCCAATACTAGTAGAGAGGAGTTATTAGGCGCTTGAGCAATGATTTCAAAGTTTTTATATGCAATGTTGGTCTTGCATTTACTTGCATGTTCTCTGAT
>NC_090729.1:43936719-43939016 GCF_036898095.1 Palaemon carinicauda
TTGCCATTCATTCCTATTTCAAGCATGCTCTCTTGCCTCTCTCACATCTATCCTCCTATCATCCAGAGCTTTCTTCACTCCATCCATCCACCCAAACCTTGGTCTTCCTCTTGTACTTCTCCCATCAACTTTTGCATTGATCACCTTCTTTAGCAGACAGCCATTTTCCATTCTCTCAACATGGCCAAACCACCTCAACACATTGACATCCACTCTAGCTGCTAACTCATTTTTTGCACCCTTTGTCACCATCACTACTTCGTTCCTAACCCTATTCACTCGAGATACACCAGCCATACTCCTTAGACACTTCATCTCAAACACATTCAATTTCTGTCTCTCCATCACTTTCATTTCCCACAACTCCGATCCATACATCACAGTTGGTACAAGCACTTCCTCATATTGAACGCTCTTTACATTAATGCCCAACCCTCTATTTTTTATTTTTTACTACTCCCTTAACTGCCCCCAACACTTTGCAACCTTCATTCACTCTCTGACGTACATCTGCTTCCACTCCACCATTTGCTGCAACAGCAGACCCCAATTTCTTAAACTGATCCACATCATATACAACTCTCCATTCAATATGCCATTCAACATTGCACCACCTTCCCTTCTCGTACATCTCATAACTTTACTCTTACCTACATTAACTCTCAAATTCCTGTTCTCACACACCCTTCCAAATTCTGTCACTAGTCGGTCAAGCTTCTCTTCTGTGTCTGCAACCAGTACAGTAGGTAGTAGGTTGGCCAGGGCACCAGCCACCCGTTGAGATACTACCGCTAGAAAGTTATGGGGTCTTTTGACTGGCCAGACAGTACTACATTGGATCCTCCTCTCTGGTTACGGTTCATTTTCCCTTTGCCTACATACACACTGAATAGTCTGGCATATTCTTTACATATTCTCCTCTATCCTCATACACCTGACAACACAGATTACCAAACAATTCTTCCTCACCCAAGGGGTTACTGCGCTGTAATTGTTCAGTGCCACTTTCCTCTTGGTAAGGGTAGAAGAGACTCTTTAGCTATGGTAAGCAGCTCTTCTAGGAGAAGGACACTCCAAAATCAAACCACTGTTCTCTAGTCTTGGGTAGTGCCATAGCCTCTGTACCATGGCCTTTCACTGTCTTGGGTTAGAGTTCTCTTGCTTGAGGGTACACTCGAGCACACTCTCCTATCTTATTTCTCTTCCTCTTGTTTTGTTAAAGTTTTTATAGTTTATATAGGAGATATTTATTGTTGTTACTCTTCTTAGAATATTTTATTTTCCTTTTTTCCTTTCCGCACTGAGCTATTTTCCCTGTTGGAGCCCCTGGGCTTATAGCATACTGCTTTTCCAACTAGGGTTGTAGCTTAGTAAGTAATAATAATAATAATATCATCCGCAAAAAACAACTGATTTAGCTCCCATTCATGGTCATTCTCGTCTAGCAGTTTTATTCCTCGTCCAAGCACTTGAGCATTCCCCTCTCTCACCACTCCATCAACATATAAGTTAAACAACCACGGCGACATCACACATCCCTGTCTCAGCCCCACTCTACCGGAAACCAACCACTCACTTCATTTCCTATTCTAACACATGCTTTAACTCTTTATAGAAACTTTTCACTGCTTGCAACAACCTTCCACCAATTCCACATAACCTCATCACATTCCACATTGCTTCCCTATCAAGTCTATCATAAGCTTTCTCCAGATCTATAAACGCAACATATACCTCCTTACCTTTTGCTAAATATTTCTTGCATATCTGTCTAACTGTAAAAATCTGATTCATACAACCCCTAGCTCTTCTAAAACCACCCTGTACTTCTAAGATTGCATTCTCTGTTTTATCCTTAATCGTATTGATCATTACTCTACCATACACTTTTCCAACTACACTCAACAAATTAATACCTCTTGAATTACAACACTCATGCACATCTCCCTTACACTTATATAGTGGTACAATACATGAACACACCTAATCTACTGGTACCATTGACAACACGAAACACACATTAAACAATCTCACCAACTATTCAAGTACAGTCACAACCCCTTCCTTCAACATCTCGTCTCTCACACCATCCATACCAGATGCTTTTCCTACTCTTGTTTCATCTAGTGCTCTCCTCACTTCCTTTATTGTAATCCCTCTCTCATTCTTATCTCCCATCACTGGCACCTCAACACCTGCAACAACAATTATATCTTCCTCTCTATTATCCTCTGTATTTAGTAAACTTTCAAAATATTCTGCAAACCTTTTCCTTGCCTCCTCTCCTTTTAACAACC
>NC_090729.1:43939516-43944516 GCF_036898095.1 Palaemon carinicauda
CTCACCCTGGACTTAATCGTCCCAATTAAGACCACTGTTCCTCGCAGAGTTAAGCAGTAGGGTTAACCACACGACCCACTGCTACCACAGATCTCTTTAGTTCCTCTACTTGCTTCTCGCATAGTGGCAAAAGAACCCTCTGGAAGACTTCCAGCCAGTGTATGAACGGAGATGTTCAAAGTCCATACAATTAAAGAAATTTAGGGATGAGGCAACTTTCCTCGGATCGTGACCCTGCGGGGTGTACTGTCAGGATCCGCTCTGCGAATAAAATATATGATTTTCGCTCTGAGTTGATTCAGAGATAAATTTGAGCCTGATGTTTCTCCCCTGAATAGTTGACCACCCTTGAAGTCTGAAGTTTTACGAAGATAGACCTTTAGGCATTCTACCTGGACATAGAGATGCATCTTCTTTCAGAGGGCAGATTCTCCCAGGGACCCCACCTGTTGGTGGGTAACTCATTCTTGGCGAGAAACGTAGGATCCGGAAACAGGTTCAGTTCCCCCCCCATCCAGGAACTGAACACGACCTGCCTCTCTCGAGAGGGCTACGATCTCACTAACCCTGGCCCCGGACGCGAGTGCAAATAGGAAAATAACTTTTTGTGTCAAATCCTTTAACACACATTCTTCATTGCTCAACAGGGAGGTGAAATGAAGAACTTTGTCTAAAGACCATGAAATGGGCTTTGGAGGTGCTGAAGGTCTGAGCCTAGCGCAGGCTTTCGGAACTTTATTAAAGATCTCGTTACCTAGGTCGATCTGGAAGGCATATAAAATGGGTCTCATCAAAGCAGACTTACACACTGAAATCGTGTTAGCTGCCAACCCTTGACCATGGAGGTGGATGAAGAAAGATAAGCAGAAGTCTGTCGAGATCTCCTGCGGATTCTTCGCCTTTACAAAGGCCACCCATTTTCTCCAAGATGACTCATATTGCCTTCTAGTCGATTTGCACTTATATTCCTCTAGGAAGTCTATACTGGCTTTCGAAATCCCGAAACGCTTTCTCACCGCAAGGGAGAGAAAATCATGAGCTGCAGGTTCCGGGTTTTCTGTAATGAAGCGCAGACAGTCGACTTCTGGACTCGCTGGGTCAGAACTGGATGTGGTAGCGGCACAAACTTCAGCTGTAGTTCCAACGCCAAGGGGAACCACATGCTGTTCGGCCACTTGTGGGCCACTATTGCCGCTACCCCCTTGAAGGATCTCAGTTTGTTGAGGACCCTCAACAGAAGGTTGTGAGGGAGGAACAGATAAATCATGGACCATCTGTTCCAGTCGAGGGACATCGCGTCCACTGCTTCCGCTAAGGGGTCCTCGTACGGGGACACTTACAGGGGCAACTTCTTGTTTTCTTTCGTCGCAAAGAGGTCTATCTGCAGTTTTGTGACTTGATTCAGAATGAAGGAGAATGATCCTGCGTCTAAGGACCATTCCGACTCTATCGGTGTGAACCTGGATAGAGCGTCCGCTGTCACGTTGCGGACTCCTTGAAGGTGAACTGCCGACAGGTACCACTTCTTCTTTTCCGCCAATCGGAAAATGGCCAACATCACCTGGTTGAGAGGTGGTGACCTCGACCCTTGTTGATTCAAGCATCTCACAACCACCTCGCTGTCCATCACCAATCTTATGTGGATCGAGTGACCCGGGGAGACTTTCTTTAAGGTAAGGAGCACTGCCATAGCTTCTAGAAAGTTTATGTGAAAGGTCCAGAATAGCTTGGACCAAGTCCCCTGGACTTTTTTCCGATGAGAGTGACCTCCCCATCCCTCCTTTGAGGCGTCTGAGTGAATCGTCATCGACGGGGGAGGTGGCTGAAGAAGAACCGACTTCTTTAGATGTCTGGCTTGGGACCAAGGCCTGAGAAGAGTACGTAGCCGAGGCGGCACTGGTCTTCTCAGATTTCTTCGCGCGTTTGATGCATACCTTCTCCAAACTCCGGTTGCATCCTTTAGCTGTGCTCTTAGCACTGGGTCTGTCACCGAAGTAAACTGGAGAGAGCCTAGTACCCTCTCCTGTTCGCGTCTTGATATCCTTTCGGGATCTAGAAGTCTCTTGACAGAACCCGCTATCTCCTTTCTTTTCTTCGCCGGGATGGAGAAACAGTGTGACAAAAGGTCACAGTGGATTCCCAGCCACTGGAACTTTTGAGATGGAGAAAGTCGAGACTTTTTTCTGTTGATCTTGAAGCCTAGGTACTCTAGGAACTGGATAACCTGACTGGAAGCTTGCAAGCATTCTGTCTTGGATGCTACCCACACCAGCCAGTCATCCAGGTAGGCTACTACCTGAATTCCTTTTAGGCGTAATTGTTTGAGAGCAGCGCTCGCCAGCTTCTTGAAAATCCTTGGGGCTATGTTTAGCCCAAATGGCATGGCTCTGAAGGCGTATAGTCTCTGTTGTAGCCTGAACCCTAGGTAGGGGGAGAGTCGACGGCTGATTGGAATGTGCCAATAGGCGTCTGACAAGTCTATAGAGACTGAGTATGCCCTCTTGGGCAGTAAGGTCCTTATGTGTTGCAGTGTTAGCATTTTGAATTTGCAATTCACTATGAACTTGTTGAGTGGCGACAAATCCAGAATGACTCTGAGCTTTTCCGAGTCTTTCTTGGGAACACAAAACAGCCTCCCTTGGAATTTGATGGACTTCACCTTTCGGATCACATTTTTCTCCAACAGTTCTAGAACGTACTCCTCCAGAACGGGGGTAGAGTGTTGGAAAAACCGAAGGCACGGGGGTGGAGTGCTGTACCAGCTCCAGCCCAGTCCATTCTTGAGTAAGCTTTGGGGCCAGGGATCGAAGGTCCAACGATCCCAAAATTTCATCAATCTCCCTCCTACCGGTATCATTTCACTTGGACTGCCGTCCTGAGGTCTTGCCTCCCTGACCACAACCACCCCTGAATCCCCTTCCCCTTGAGGGGCGCCTAGACGAGCCTCTGGCTGCTCCTCTAGGCTTTGCTCGAAAGGAAGAAGACTGTCCTTCGAATGTTGGGGTGAATGCCGTGGACTGACCCGGCACAGCCTGGGGTACCCATTGAAAAGTGGTCGGGGTTTGTGCCACCATCTGGGGCACTGGAGCCAATGGCAATTGCAGTTGCTGTTGCTGTCTAGAGGGCTTGGCTGGCCGAGACGGTAGCCTAGTCCTCATATTCTTCCTCTTTGGTTGAGGACCCTCATCCGGGGAAGACTTTCTTTTGATAGCCAGGCCCCACTTCTGGAGAAGGTTTCTATTCTCCACGGCGGCCTTATCAACAACTTCTTTGACCACATCGGTAGGGAAAAGGTCTTTTCCCCAAATGTTGGAGGAGATTAACTTCCTTGGCTCGTGCCTCACCGTAGCCCCGGTGAACACGAACTCCCTACAAGCTCTCCTCGCCTTGACGAAGCCATAAAGGTCCTTCGTCACTGTGGCTAGGTGAGTCTTAGCCACCACCATGAACATTTCATGGACCTTGGGGTCACTTGCCATCGTCTCAAGAGTAGTCTGAAGAGACATTGAGGCAGCCAGTCTTTCTTTTGTCTCGAACTCTCTTCGTAAAAGAAAGTCAGACAGCTTGGGGAGGTCTTCGCCGAATTGCCGTCCGGCAATATCAGCCTCCAACTTTCCCACTGAGAACGTCAGATGGACGTCCTTCCAGTCTTTGTGGTCCATAGGCAGGGCCAGCGACAAGGGTTTACACTCCTCCAGGGAGGGGCAAGGCTTGCCGGCCTCGACTGCCTTTAGGACAGCCGCAATCCTTTTCTGTAAAAAGGGGAAGGCTCTAGCAGGAGAGGACACAAAGGAAGGGAGCTTCTTGCTCAATGCAGCTACCTTCGAGTTAGAGAAGCCCCTCTCCTTCATCGAGGATGAAAGTAGAGCTTGAGCCTTAGCGTGGTCCATGACTATGACCTCCTTCGGCTCTGTCTCCTCCCTTGAAGGTGGTTCTTTTCTCAGCCGGACATAGCAGTCCGGATATGATGCCTTGCTGGGCCAGAATTCCACCTCCTCTAGGGGAACTGAACCCAGCTTATCCGAGATGACGATCCTTCCAGTCGTCATCGGCATGTGCTCAGCATACCTCCATGGGTTAGCATCTGAGCACAAGGGAAGGTCTTTCACATTGAGCCTTTTCCGGGGCCCATGTGATTCTGCAAGGCACTGCATCCGCAGTTCCATAGCAGCCACCTTCTCCTGATTCTCCTTCTGCATTTGTTGGATCATTCCAACAATCGAAGAGAGGGCCTGTCCCAGCTCAACTGGGAGACCGGCCGATGTTGAGGGAATAGGCTCCGGAATCTGAACCGGAGTAGCCGACATCTCGTCGACCTCTTCCTCTACGACGTCCGGGGCTTGAACTTCATCCTGACCTTCTGCCAGGAGGTCTTCTTCCCAACGCTCGTCCACGTCAGACATCCTGTCATCTAACTGGATGTCTTGCATCGCGACCGCGACTTCAGCATCCACCTGGATCTGACCTTAGGGGATCTCCTCTTGAGGCTGGGGAATCACTGCATCAGCTGATGCCTTAGGGAAAAGATACGCCCTCATCTTCTCACTTGGAAGATAAGGGCCAGAGGTGTTCTTTTGGAAGCCCCTTACCCAGGTACGAAGCTTCTCCCTTGCTATATCCCTTGATTCCGCCGTCCTAGGGGAATCAAAAGCCTCAGTAATCAGATTAGTGCACACAGTACATACTTGAGGGTCCCAATACTGGAGATCATCCTTGGAGACAGCGCATGCTGCGTGTCTCCTACAAAACGCATGTCCGCAGAGGTACTTGCTGCGGACGTTGCAGAAAACATTTCCGCACTTCGGAGGGTCCTCCTGTAAAGAGAAGAAATTTCCATGAGTATCAAGTGAACTATGTATCACTGGATATGCATAGTATAGCATAACAATTCATAAAGGAAAGACACACACTTGTGTTTCCCTCACAACCCATTGTTGCAGCCTTCCAGATAATAAAATCAAATGGTTAATCTCTTCTAGAGTAACCAATGCAAGGTTTCC
>NC_090729.1:43954516-43957016 GCF_036898095.1 Palaemon carinicauda
CACCTTCAGGAGTTTTGGGAGACAGTTAACTACTACAGTCGCTTCATCCCAAACAATGCCCCCATCCTGACTCCCCTCACCGACGTCCTGAAGGAAAAAGCCAGGAGGCTCATCTGGGGTCCACTGCAGCAATGCACCTTCAACAGGACGAAGGTTGCCCTTACCGAAGCCACCACCCTGATGTACCACGACAACAGCGGCCCACTGAAGCTGACTACCGACGCCAGGAACGTCGCCTGCGGTGCTGTCCTCGAACAGATCGTCAATGGTTACTTGCAGCCCTTGGCATTCTTCAGCAAGAAACTCACACCTGCGGAAACAAGGTACAGCAGGTTCGACAGGGAGCTCCTCACCATCTACCTTGCCTTCCACCACCTCAAATACAATACTTGAAGGTACCCCCTTCACCATCCCCTGATCCATGCTTTCACAAAGTCTTCAGACAGATGTTCCTATCTCCAACAACGACACCCTACGTACCTGGGAAGAAAAGCCCCGTCGCCGACGCCTTCTCCAGAATCAAGATCAATGCAGTCCACCAGGGTAGCAACTACGCTAACCTCGCCGTAGAACAGCAACATCAATGCTACAGATGAAGGACATTCCTCTCAGACCACCCAGGGAAACGTTCTTCTGTGACACCAGCCCTTGCCAATGGATTCCTGCCTCCTGAAGAAGAAAGATTTTCGACATCATCCACGGATTATCACATGCCTCTGGTCGTACTACAGCCCATCTTAATATACAAGAAATTCATCTGTCCAAGGATCAAGAAAGATACCCGTGAGTGGGTGAGAACCTGCATTAAGTGCCAGATGAGTAAGGTCAACCGTCATACTGAGTTGGGAGTCGGCGATTTTCCCCAACCCAAGAGACGATTCGATCACATCCACTTGGGGAATCTCTGCCTCCTTCAGGTTCTGCATGATTCTTCCTGACGATCGTGGACCCCTCCACTAGATGATTAGAAGCAGCTTCGATGTTCGAACCAACCGCCTATGCCTGCACCGAAGCTCTTTTGTATAGTTGGATCAGTCGCTTCCGTGTCCCCGACGATATCACGATGGACAGGAGATTAGCCTTCTTGTCAGACATCTGGCTCTCTTTGGCAAACCTGATGGGAATGACACTCCACAGCACCATGGCATATGACGCTGCAGCGAATGGCATGGTCGAGAGATCTCATCATACTTTCAAGGGAGCCCTCATGGCGAGATATACGGACGAACATTGGAAAACACAACTCTCATGGGTCCTCCTCGGCCTTCGCACTGCTCCCCAGGCAGACAGTGAATCTCACCCTTTGGAGAAGGTCTACGGCGAGGGGCTTACAGTAAATGGTGAGTTCTTCCCTGCAACTACCCCTGTTAAGAAGGTCTACAGTGAGGCGCTTACAGAACATGGTGAGTACTTCCCTGCAACTACCGATGACACTAAGATGAATCACTTGATAGAGATCACTGGGAAATTCCGGCCATGCCTGAAAACATATGGGGACAGGACCAGACACTTCATGCCCAAAAACCTTGATTACTGCGACTAAGTCTTTATCAGATTCGATGCTCACCTAGAACCTCTGAATAGACCTTATTGCTGTCCTTACAAGGTCATCAGAAGAACAGCCAAATCTTTCCTCCTGAAAGTCCTTGGACGAGAAGATTGGGTGACAATCGACCGATTGAAATCAGTGCTCCTTATAGGCAATGAGATGGTCACCGTAGGCGCTGGTATACCCAGGATACCGCCTCAGAACAAATTATTTACGAAGCGTGGGAAAACCACGCAACGACTAGGGAAAACGATTCCTCTGAAGATAAGCAACCTTCCCCTAAAGGAAAGACCCAGAGGGGAACAACATCGCCCTCCAGGATACATGGATTCATTCCATCAACCATCTCCGATGGCCGCTGTCGGTGGAAGGAGTACTTGAAAGGCCATCGTTTTACCTGTCGTATTTCCTCCCCCTGAACACATTTCTGATAATTGAAATATTATTATTTATTCCACGCAGTGAATATTTTTATCATGTTGTTGCACTATTTAGGAGCATTATTTCAATCTATAATATTGTATATTTCCTTAGGCTACCGCCTAAGTATTTGTTAATTTATTTGTAAAAAAAAAACACAATGATTTTGACAGTGGGAACAGTTTCCCTTCTGCGTTACTTTTCGGTATGCATTCTGTAATGCAGTGAGCGTTGCAAGTCTAGTAATCAGTAAGTCTCTCTCCACTCCTCTTGCTGTCCTCATAACATATATATATACATATATATATATATATATATATATATATATATATATATATATATATATATATATATATATATATATATATATATATATATATATATATATATATATATATACAGTATATACATATATATATATATATATATATATATATATATATATATATATATATATATATATATACACGCACACACACACACCACACACACACACACACACACACACATATATATATATATATATATATA
>NC_090729.1:43969516-43972016 GCF_036898095.1 Palaemon carinicauda
TTTGAGCTTGTCAGCGGGAGAAGTCCAGATTCAGATATATTCTTCATTTTACTATTTTATGACCATCAGCTGAGTGGACTGGAAATCTCTTTGAGACAGGAAAGGGAAACAAAAAGACAATGTATCGACATCAGTAAAGCAGCGGATTCTCTGACAGCACCTCTTTGCAATGACCTTCTTGGCCTCCATGCATTCACTGGGTGCAATTGTACCAGTGTTTTCAAATGCAAAGAAAAGGTGAAGGCAGTGAAACTTCTTGAAAAAAATGAATATTTCAGGCAGTCGTTCATGGGGTTGGAAGAATCATGGCAAGTCAGTGAAGACACTCTGAGTTCCATTGAGGAATTTACTTGTGCTCTCTATGGGAAAACCGAGGATTAAAAAAGTGTGGTGGGAATGATGGGAAACTTGATTTGACAAAAAAGTTTCGACTTGACTGCACTTTCACCTTGCATCGATACTTTGAAAGAACATCTGAATAGAGTCAATTACCAGGTTGGCATTTGGAAAAGGATTCATATTTCTAAGCCTGATATCCCCAGTCCAGTTAATGTGCATGGTTAGACCCATGGTGAAAATGGCTAAACTAAGACCAATGGACAAGTGGTGATATCAAGCCAGTTCAGCTTGCTGATATTCTTGATGGACTTAATAGTCAATCTGATGTGGAAAGTGAAAACAACGATGACTTTGACAATTTGGAGGAAATTTCAAATGACACATACAATAGTGATGATGATTATGATGGGGATGATGATCTTTAAGCTACAGATAATTTGAACAAGATGGTATCTGGTGAATATCAATTTACTTCCCAACCGACACAATGGTTACGGGCAATATGATCACATAGGATTGGTAGGATTTGATATTTTGGCCTCTAGTGACGTCACTGATTACATAACTGATCATTCACAATATTTATTTTATGGTAGAACAATAACAAACCTACAAAAATTCATCAAGTTTATTTAAATTGGTCAATTCAAACTAAAGTTATGGAGCTTGAAAGTTCCCTATCTCGAAAACTCAGTTATGGTGTGTCGTTCGGAAGGGGTTAAAAAACGGTGCCTGGGACATAGTAGGAAGGAAAATATCTCCTTTTAACATTCTTTATTTTATTGCCAGGACCCCATAGGTACCAGAAAATACCCCTTAAGTATATATATATTTTTTTTTCGGAGGGGTGTATGTGGACCCACTGTAGCCCACCGACTATTAGTAGTAAACTACAAAATCTCACTTATCAATAATTTCAATGCATAAATGATTTTACTTTTTCACGTCTTGATTTGGAGTTATATCATTAATGATGAGTGCTATTTATATGTATGTGTGTATGTGCTTGTATACTTAAGAGTATTTTTTTTTGTGTGTGTGTGCGGTATACTTATTCCTGAAGGTATAATCCTAAGAGGCTTGAATGTACTAACACGAATGATTGAATATTCAATCATATCTAAAAATAATTTCTTAATCTTCTCTTTATAGAAAATACTCTATCTCAAATCAAAACAATTATGCTATATGTTAATGAAGTAATTAGCGCATATCAATAAATTTTAAATTTTCCGCATTAACTTATCAATGATTAATAAGATGATAATAATCCCATCATCATGTCTGGTGCGTTTAGTATCAGTTTTTTTTCATTAACATGATGTCCCTTAACTAAACGTCCAAGTAAACCGTTAGTTTGTACACTTTATCCGGTAATATTTAAGAGGATTTTTAATAAGCCCTCAGATGAATCATGATAATTTATACCATTTTGTAATTACTTAGACCTATATTAAACTCAAGTGTTTTCTTTCGAATCACTATCTCATTAATATAATTTGAAATAATTCAACAGTCAATTAATTATTCGTAAAAAGCGATTTCAAGTATCAAATGAATTACTGAGAAAATTCCTAATATACTCTCATTATTCAAAATGCTATTTAATTATTATCAAACAAAATTATTTACTTACCAATCAATTATTCACTGAAAACGATTTCCAGTATCAAAGGATTTAACAAAAAAAAAAAAGAATCTTAATTAGTCTCACTGGAGAGGTGTAGGTGTCAACTAAAACAAATATTTTCAATATTACCTATCATAATGTAATATACCATCTTTCTGAATAACATTGGGCCATTCCTATTTTCAATTTATTTTAAGATTATCAAAAAGTGTAAGATATTTTGGTTTTAATATAACAGAAGACTATTCATTCTGATTTTCTAAGTGATATAATTTCGGTCCGTATCTTTACGCAACTACAGGCTTTGGGAAAATAGACGAAAGAAAAGATGATAGTAATGAAAATGGTATTTGCACTGAGAGATGCCGACTCTTATAATAATATAACCCTATTCATTTATATATCTGTACTATGTTTTTCAAACTGGTAAACGATTTAATCTTTACCAGATTTTCTTGGTAAAACATTTATTTTGTATTTTCCGCATGAGAAGTAAAGTGAAAAATGGACAAAAATAAAAAAATCCTATCC
>NC_090729.1:43979516-43982388 GCF_036898095.1 Palaemon carinicauda
AGCATAGAAAGATGTTCCAGCCAAGTATCTGAAAATACAACAATGTCGTCAAGATACACTCTAATACCAGGCATATTGCTGATTACTTGATCCATTAATCTTTGAAAAACTGCAGGAGCATTCTTAAGTCCAAATGGAAGGACTGTATATTGATATAGTCCATCTGGAGTACTAAATGCTGTCAGGGGTTTCGTGTTATCAGCTAATGGAACTTGATAATAACCCCGTAATAAATCAATCTTTGTAACATATACAGCATTGCTTACCTGATCTATGAGGTCATCCACCCTTGGTAATGGATAAGAATCCGAAACAGTTACCTCATTTAGTCTTCTAAAGTCAGTGCAGAGTCTATAGGAGCCATCTGGTTTTTCAACTAAAACACATGGCGATGCCCAAGGACTAATACTTGGCTCCGCAAAACCATGTTGCAGCAAAAAGTCAGTTTCCTTCTTTAGTATGGCTCTCTTTTGAGGGGAAACTCTATATGGGGCACTCTTCTGAGGTTCTGTACCTGGTTTAAGCTCTAGCTGATAATCTACCAATGATGTCTGGGTAGGCACATCTCCACAGATCTCTGGAAAAAGTTCCAATAACTTTTCAAGTCACTAGCCTGTTGAGATGAGAGATGATTAAGTTTACAGTCAATGTTATTTAATGCAAGTGTATTATTTAGAGGTATGCATTTACTTCGATCTGGAAAATCTATTTCACTAAGCTTCACATTATCTTCCACAGTTGACTTGCAAATCAAGCTGACATTGTCACATTGGGTCTCAAACTTTTTTTAGTAGGTTTATATGCACCATCTTCTCGCTTTTTCTCTTTCCCGGAGTAGAGATGACATAATTATCCTTGTTTCTGCTCATCACTGTATAAGACCTTCATATCTATTTTCAAATGTTTTCCTTATGGGTACTAGCATTAAAACAGATTCACCTGGCCTAAAACTTCGTGTCTTAGCCTTATTATCAAAATTTAATTTCATCTTATCTTGAGCTATGCTTAAATTGTCATGTGCAAATTTACGAGAGCTCTCTAGCTTACCTTGTAAGTTCTTAGCATAATCTCCTAATGTTACCTCTTTCGTCTGATCTGACCACATGTCATAGAGTATCTCCAAAGGACCTCTCACTTTCCTTCCATATAACAACTCGGCTGGAGAATATCCAAGACTTTCTTGTCGAGTGTTGCGGATGGCATACAACACGAATGGTAATCCTTCATCCCAGTCTGTCTGATGTTCCCGACAGTACTTTGTAAGGGCATCCTTCAACGTCTGATGGAACCGTTCCAGGGCTCCTTGACTCTCTGGATGGTATACCGAGGACAAAGTATGTTTAATGTTCATAGCTGCCATAACCTGTCTAAATAAATCAGAGGTAAAGTTACTTCCTCTATCAGTCTGGATAATCTTGGGGATACCATACTGAGTGAAAAATTTGATTAAAACTGGGATCAGTGTCTTAGAACTTATGTTCCTAAGTGGATAGGCATCAGGATAACGAATGGAACTGCACATCATTGTAATCATATATTGATTCTGCTTCTTACTTTTGGGTAAAGGACCCACACAATCTAATATGACTTTGTCAAAAGGCTCAGGTAAAACAGGGATAGGTTGTAAAGGGGCAGGTTTTATAATCTGATTCGCTTACCAACCAGCTGACATACTGCACAAGACTTACAGTACTCTGTGACACTTTTCCTTATACCAGGCCTGTAAAAGAGTTGAAAAACTGCACTCAAAGTCTTCCTTATTCCTAAGTGTGAAGAAGATACATTATGTGCCATGTGTAATACTTTTTGCCTTAGGCTCGCTGGAATGACAATCTGATTCTTGATTTCCCAAATTGAACTTGCCGGAGTATGCAAAGATCTGAACTTCCTCATCAGTAGTCCATTCCTCAGGTAATAGCATACTGGCTCCGTATTGATCTGGTCTTCTGCAACAACTTCACTGTAAATAGACTGCAAAGACAAATCTTCCTGTTGAGCTTTTATAATGTCAGAACATTTCATATCAAAAAGATTATGAGAGTAATCAAAAACATTACTTGAATTAATTTCATTTTCAATTGAGTTTACAGTATTTACCAATACTACGTTATCAGTCTTCAAACCAAACTTAGTTTCTAGCACACATCCTTTCTCTTTTACATTACCTCCAAAACTATCAGTTTGGAATAAACTATCAATATTGATATCTACGTCAACTGTACCAACATCATCTTTTCCTAAAGTACCTGACGTAGTACTTACATTGACGTCCTTGGTCACATCTGTTCCACGCTCTCGTGGTACTTCTACCACAGCCAGACTTCTGCTACGCTGTACAACACAAGAAGGATACAATACTGGATCTTCCACGGGCTTACCTCTAATGGAGTGTCAACAACTATGGGACTAGGTACAACCTTCCCCTCCTGCCAAGTCGTTCCCCATAAGAAAATCAACACCTCGAATGGGCAATTCATCCACCACCCAACTGTGACATAACGAGTTAATAAACCACAATGCAGATATAACCTACACAAGGGAACTGTTACCAGTCCACCCAAACTTCTAACAACCAGTCTATCGGATGTAAAAGTCTTTCCAATCCAGGAACCTTTCCTTTTACAATTAGACTATTAGAAGAACAAGTGTCCCGTACTATCCTAACAGGCACACTTCTACCTAGGTCATCTGACATTGACACCACCCCATCAAACTTGAAAGGAGCAAACTCATTATCTAACCTATCACAATGAGAAACAGAATTTCCTGCTGGACCTCCCTAATTGCCATATTTGATCCGAAGATTCGCTCTTCCCCTCCTTATAATTACTAGGACATCTTGCCTTCATGTGACCAAGCTGGTTACACTTGT
>NC_090729.1:43990388-43997888 GCF_036898095.1 Palaemon carinicauda
TAAGGTATCTCTAATCCCTAATCATCAGCCCCCTATATTACATATACATCTAAGAAACACATAAGAAAAGTTTTCCAAGATACAGGCAGTTCAAAAGAATAATCTTATAGTAAATTTCCTGGAGACTCGATGCATGAAGCTCAGGTAATAAGTCGAGAATTAATATTTGTATACTATGGAAGAATAATTTCATGTTCAGATAATCGTTGAAATTATTACATAATATTTGACAGGAAACATGATGAATTATTGATAGAAAAAAAAATACCGGAAAGGTAAATTCCCTAAAAAATATAGCGAAATATTTTTATATTTACTAATTATATAATAATTCCACCAATGTTTTATTCCTCGAATTTTGGCTTTTTCTATTACTCACGGTAAATCAGGGCCATGGATACGACAATTTCCTAGAGACCAACGGCATATTATATGATTAGTAGTTAGCCAAACCAATCTCCCTCCAATTTAACACTGTAGAAGGCCATGTAGCGCATACAGATCACCCAGCAGGTAGACCATAGACCGACCCAAACCACCACCCGTAGCTGACAGGGACGTGTGCGTTGCGGCAATTTCATCCAGGTTAAAACTCACACCTAAAGATCCGAAATCAGCAATGTATATACTTAACTTATAGTCTAATACTCAGATAAAATAGTGATGAAGTATCTATAAATTATCCATGCTCAAAAAACTACTTAACTTACAAGAGAAAGAGGACATATATTGAATACTGATCATTAGATAGAATTTAAGGTAATTTGTTATCCATTAAACGGATTAACTACACGCATGAAGTGAAGGAGTCTTTCATCTTTTATTTCCTAGAATCGTAATGTGAATCGTAAGATGTATATCATATCATCCATAAATTTGAAGGAATAAAGACAGACTCTTGAGACTCTAGCCTCGAATGATTTCATATTGTGTAGTTTTAATAGTTAAAACATCAGGTTATTAAGAAAAAAACGGAAAAGACAAAGACATTAGATCTTATGATTTCCACTGACTATAACATTCAAGTATAAGATAGTCTTTACCTTTATTATGCAAAAGGTATTTCATGTGATGATTAACTAGTGACAACATATAATTAGGCTTTGAATGTTATGAATGATAAGAAAGGGCCATACCTAGTATAACAGTAAAAAGGCAATTATTCATAGCTGAAAAGGGGTTCAATGAAGAATCAGAGTAGTCTTAATGTTGTGTATTTTCCTTCTTAAAACTCAGGTATTTTTACTGCATTTAGGTGAAAGGCATCGCTATTTTCTTAAGACTTTTTCTCATGTCGTTACAAAACTAAATATCAGTCACTAAGATAATAAGGGTAAGAAGACAAAGAATCGATTTTAGGCTCAAAAGATTAACCTGTCACTGACATTGTATCAAAAGAAATCCTGACTAAATCAATCTGGAAACGTTAAGTGGATAGGAAGTCACTGTTAAAGGGAACGAAATAATGTAGAGGAAGTATTCTTAAAAATGTTGGTAAAAATGTTTGAACAGTTCAATGAAGTACAGTACTTTACATAAGATACTTAAAGATGTAGAACAGACTTTTATATTTGGTTTTATGAGAGGAGAAAGATTTGCGTAATTTCTAAAGGAGTGAAATAATAGTTTTTATTCGGAGTTTGTAGGATGGGATTTTACTCTGTTGGTAAATGCAATAAAAGTTTGAGAAATTTATTAAGTTCATCTTTGTTTCAGTATCACAAAAACCATCATAAAAGAGGCCTCTTGTGCTCTAATATCAGCTATGGATGGTTAATAGAAAATACACAATGATAGTAAAGAGATTTTTATTCAAGAATTATGGTACTCACATTAGAATATTCCATATGAATACCATTCATTCAACTCTACCTTTTCTATGTAAATTTAATCTTAAAATGGTGTAACTACAAAAACATTTCTCTCTCTCTCTTTCTCTCTCTCTCTCTCTCTCTCTCTCTCTCTCTCTCTCTCTCTCTCTCTCTCTCTCTCTCTCTCTCTCTCTCTCTCTCGTGTCGAAATACTGATATTTAATGCAATAAATGGAAAATATTCTAATGTTTCTAATCCCTTAATTACTTTGTGGGTAATTAAGCAGAAATGTAAATGAAATATGATAAACGACACGTATTTATCACTCATTTCTTTCAAATGATTTAGCACAATACAGATACTTCATTCATCTGTTCTCGTGTTCCTTTTACATCGTTAGATATGAAGGTAATTGATCATTCAAAATTTTATCACATTAGTTATGATATGATAAATGTTGTATTGTGCGTTTTACTGATCTCTTAGTAACAAACCCCGAGTTAACCATGAAAATTTATGATTTGGTCGGTCCTAGAATCATATATAACTTACATGCTACCTTTGGGAAAATCCTACGCAAAGAGTGGTTCTTTTCAGCTCTAAGGTGGCACTCTAATATCTTATGAACATGCCACAGCTTTATTCCATATTGCTTCTGGTTTATCTTTTATACAAAAACCGATATTTTTATTCCTGTGCATCGAAGTTAAAACACTTACATTTTTAACACGCTATCAAGATTTTCTCATTTGGGTATAGAGACCAATACAGATTTGCTAGACAGGATATAAAACATTGACAAAGGTTTCAATGAATTGATTACGAACAGGAAGGTGTACTGTGTCTGGACAAAGTGTTTAAGTAAAAACCAAAGGAAATGAGTGTCAATAAGTATGGTGTGAATGTAGGGGGAAAATATAGAAGACGTTAATCCAATGACATATCGTATAATATAGGATAAAGTTTTTGACTCTAATCGATTTATATTTTATACGATGTCTGTCTGAGACAGATTAACAAATAATACGTGAAGAAGGTCTGCTGTATGTAACCTAAAACTTAGACATGAAGAATATTGGGTTATTTATTATATTCTAAGAGGGATACCTTTTTATCTGCTTTATGCTTATATATATATATATATATATATATATATATATATATATATATATATATATATATATATATATGAGTGTATGTGTGTATATGTCTGTGTGTATAGAGCCTATGCAATAATAAACCAAAACAACAAATAAATGTAACACTTTATTTTCAACTGCCGGATAAAACTCTAAGGTGTGTCTTCATTTCATCAACACGCCGGCCATTAGCGGATTGGGGATGGTGGGGGATGGGTCACTCACAGCAAATCAAGTTAATATAGGTTGACCTGACTCGTACAGCTAGAGAGAGAGAGAGAGAGAGAGAGAGAGAGAGAGAGATTTAAATATTAAAGAAATTGATCTTTATCAGCTAGAAGCGATAGAATGGGTTGCATACTCAAGCCTTTTCGTTCGATATATATCCGATATCTTAGGTAATAACTCATGTAGAATTCTTTTGATAATATATAACCTTTCCCATCCTATGAGTATGACGGAATGGCGTTTTATGCTACACTTTTATTTACGCTTCTGGTGAAGTATTGCCTCCAATAATCGTTACTCCGGTAACATAAATGTTATATATATATATATATATATATATATATATATATATATATATATATATATATATATATATATATATATATATATATATATATATATATATATATATATATATATATATATATATATATATATATATATAAATTTCTACCTCATACCTGGGATCGAACGCTAGCCCCTTCTAATGAAAGGCCAGGTCGAAACCAACCATGCCACGAGAGCCCATAAAAGGAAATCCGAACCTGACGCTAATCTAGCTGTCCGAGGATTTACCTGGCGAGACATCAGTCTCTTACCAGCGAGTTTTACCCGATTTCCCCGGGCCACCACGTGACACAATTGGTAGTAATTCATTCAAATTACCCCTAATGAGTCAATATGGATAAATATCAACACAACATCGTGTTCAAATAGAAATAAATTTCTACCTCATACTTGGGATCGAACGCTAGCCCCTTCTAATGAAAGGCCAGGTCGAAACCAACCATGCCACGAGAGCCCATAAAAGGGAATCCGAACCTGACGCTAATCTAGCTGTCCGAGGATTTACCTGGCGAGACATCAGTCTCTTACCAGCGAGTTTTACCCGATTTCCCCGGGCCACCACGTGACACAATTGGTAGTAATTCATTCAAATTACCCCTAATGAGTCAATATGGATAAATATCAACACAACATCATGTTCAAATAGAAATAAATTTCTACCTCATAGCGTTCGATCCCAAGTATGAGGCAGAAATTTATTTCTATTTGAACACGATGTTGTGTTGATATTTATCCATATTGACTCATTAGGGGTAATTTGAATGAATTACTACCAATTGTGTCACGTGGTGGCCCGGGGGAATCGGGTAAAACTCGCTGGTAAGAGACTGATGTCTCGCCAGGTAAATCCTCGGACAGCTAGATTAGCGTCAGGTTCGGATTTCCTTTTATGGGCTCTCATGGCATGGTTGGTTTCGACCTGGCCTTTCATTAGAAGGGGCTAGCGTTCGATCCCAAGTATGAGGTAGAAATTTATTTCTATTTGAACACGATGTTGTGTTGATATTTATCCATATATATATATATATATATATATATATATATATATATATATATATATATATATATATATGTGTGTGTGTGTGTGTGTGTGTGTATATATATATATATATATATATATATATATATATATATATATATATATATATATATATATATATATATATATACATTTATAAGTAGTAGGTTGGACAGGGTACCAGCTGCCTGTTGATATACTGGATTTTTTCATTAGCCCGACAGTAATGCATTCGACCCCTCTCTCTGGTCGTGGCTTATTTTTTTCTTTGCCTACACTTACACAGAATAGTCTGGCCTATTCTTTAGAAATTCTCGTCTTTCCTCATACACCTGAAAACAATGAGATACTTAAAACTCCTTGATCCAAGGGGTTAATTACTCAACTGCAATTTTTTCATTGTACTTTCCTCTTGGTAAGGGTAGAAGAGATTCTTTAGCTGTGGTAAGCCTCTCATCTAGGAGAACGTCACTCAAAAATTTAACTATTGTTTTCTAGTCCTAGGTAGTGCCTTAGCCTCTGTACCATGGTCTTCCACTGTCTTGGGTTAGAGTTTTCATGCTTGAGGGTACACTTGGACACACTATTCTATCTTATTTTTTTTTCTTCCTCTTGTTTTTTTTCTAAATGGCGTGTTGGTCAGGCTTAATAGAAGGGTCATGGATGCCCGGTGGTTTATTAAGAGGTTTTCTTTTCCTTTTTCTGATTCCTTTCCTTCTCAAAACCATCCTTACTGTCCTCCCTTTAGTTGAAGTGGCTATCCTGGAGGGTATTTAGCCTTGCATGGTATATCGACTCCTCCATGTTGACCAGTTTTTCTGACTTCTTATTATAGTCTTTGAAATCATCAATCACTTTATTTTTAATTCTGTATATATTATTTTTGTTATAATTCTTGTTGATCTAGTTTTCAGGTATGATGTCTCTTTTTAAGTTCTATTAATTCTTATGCTGTCTGGAGACGAGACATTGAGTGAAGTCCGGGACCAGTACGTCCTGGATTTCGTCAAAGCTGTCTTCTCTAGTGCAATATTCATGGTCTTTATTCAAATATTCAGGACCTTACAGTTGCATCCAGACAGTATGATATTCTTTTGTGCTCAGAAACTTTGGTTTATAATATAAGGCACTCATATGAGCTCCTTATAATTGGTTTTAAAAAGCCAATAATGTTGAAACGGGATGCCATCCCTAGGGCCAGGGGAATGGCAGTATATATTAGGACCGAGTACCATGCTTTTCATAAGTCCTTCTATCAATGCGGAAGTCATGAGATTCAGGTAATAAAAGTTTGTGGCAGGCATAACAACTTTTATTTGTGTTCGATCAACCAGATTCCAGACATGGATGATTTTATCTTCAATTGTCTTCTCACCATTATGGCTAAGATACAAGAAGATGATAGAAAGGCTTCTTTTGTCTTAGTTGGTGATTTTAATGCTCACCATAGGGAGTGGTTAAGTTCTATCTCGCCTACCGATCGCCATGGCTTTAGAGCTTTAGACTTTTCCGCCTAATCAAGCTGTGAACAAATCATAAATCAAGCTACTCACAGGTCTAGTAATTGTTTGGACCTCATATACACTGACTCCATGTTGACCAGTTTTTCTGACTTCTTACTATAGTCTTTGAAATCATCATTCACTTTATTTTTAATTCTGTATATATTATTTTTGTTATAATTCTTGTTGATCTAGTTTTCAGGTATGATGTCTCTTTTTAATTTCTATTAATTCTTATGCTGTCTGGAGACGAGACATTGAGTGAAGTCCGGGACCAGTACGTCCTGGATTTCGTCAAAGCTGTCTTCTCTAGTGCAATATTCATGGTCTTTATTCAAATATTCAGGACCTTACAGTTGCATCCAGACAGTATGATATTCTTTTGTGCTCAGAAACTTTGGTTTATAATATAAGGCACTCATATGAGCTCCTTATAATTGGTTTTAAAAAGCCAATAATGTTGAAACGGGATGCCATCCCTAGGGCCAGGGGAATGGCAGTATATATTAGGACCGAGTACCATGCTTTTCATAAGTCCTTCTATCAATGCGGAAGTCATGAGATTCAGGTAATAAAAGTTTGTGGCAGGCATAACAACTTTTATTTGTGTTCGATCAACCAGATTCCAGACATGGATGATTTTATCTTCAATTGTCTTCTCACCATTATGGCTAAGATACAAGAAGATGATAGAAAGGCTTCTTTTGTCTTAGTTGGTGATTTTAATGCTCACCATAGGGAGTGGTTAAGTTCTATCTCGCCTACCGATCGCCATGGCTTTAGAGCTTTAGACTTTTCCGCCTAATCAAGCTGTGAACAAATCATAAATCAAGCTACTCACAGGTCTAGTAATTGCTTGGACCTCATATACACTGACTCCATGTTGACCAGTTTTTCTGACTTCTTACTATAGTCTTTGAAATCATCAATCACTTTATTTTTAATTCTGTATACATTATTTTTGTTATAATTCTTGTTGATCTAGTTTTCAGGTATGATGTCTTTTTAATTTCTATTAATTCTTATGCTGTCTGGAGACGAGACATTGAGTGAAGTCCGGGACCAGTACGTCCTGGATTTCGTCAAAGCTGTCTTCTCTAGTGCAATATTCATGGTCTTTATTCAAATATTCAGGACCTTACAGTTGCATCCAGAGAGTATGATATTCTTTTGTGCTCAGAAACTTTGGTTTATAATATAAGGCACTCATATGAGCTCCTTATAACTGGTTTTAAAAAGCCAATAATGTTGAAACGGGATGCCATCCCTAGGGCCAGGGGAATGGCAGTATATATTAGGACCGATTACCATGCTTTTCATAAGTCATTCTATCAATGCGGAAGTCATGAGATTCAGGTAATAAAAGTTTGTGGCAGGCATAACAACTTTTATTTGTGTTCGATCAACCAGATTCCAGACATGGATGATTTTATCTTCAATTGTCTTCTCACCA
>NC_090729.1:44005388-44017888 GCF_036898095.1 Palaemon carinicauda
ATATATATATATATATATATATAAATATATATATATATATATATATATATATATATATATATATATATATATGTATATATATAATATATATATATATATATATATATACATATATATATATATATATATATATATATATATATATATATATATATATATATATATATATATATATATATATATATATATTAAGATTTATATATATATGTATATATATATACCTATCTATATACAGTATATATATATATATATATATATATATATATATATATACCTATCTATATACAGTATATATATATATATATATATATATATATATATATATATATATATATATATATATATATATATATATATATATATATATATATATATATTATTTACGAAATGATTGCAAATAACATATGGGGAAATTATATCTCTGGTACAACATCTATAAAGAGTATAATATGAATTACGAATAAGTAATTAAAAAATCCATTTATGTCTGGTCTTAATGCCAAATGGTCAGAGTTTTCTTGCTTGAGGGTACACTCGGACACAATATTCTATCGTATATTTTTTTTTCGCTTCCTCTTGTTTTTCATATGGTATGTCGGGCACGCTCAATAGAAGGGCCACGGATGCATGGTGGTTTATCAAGAGGTTGTCTTTTGCTTATCTGATTTTTTTTTTCTAAAAACCATCCTTACTGTCCTCCCTTCAGTTGAAGTGGCTATCTTAGAGGGTATTCATCTTTACATGGTTGACCAGTTTTTGGGCATTTTTTTTCTATCGTGTATGGGTTTGATTAATCGCATTATTTATATTTTTGTATACATTGTTTTTGTTATATTTCTTCTTAATTTAGTTTTTAAGTATGACGGTCCTTTTTTATTAACATTAATTCTTATGATATGTGGAGACATTGAGTGAAATCCGGGACCATAACGTCCTAGATTTCGTCAATGCCGTCTGCTGTATTGAAATATTCGTGGTCTTTATGCATATATTCCAGACCTTATAGTTATGACCAGTCAATATGATATTCTTTTTTCCTCAACAACTTTGATTTCCAATTTGAGGTACTCATCCGAGTTCTTTATAACTCGTTTTAAGAAGCCAATAATGTTGAAAGGTGATTCCATCCTTAGGGCCAAGGGAATGGCGGTGTATATCAGGATTGAGTACCCTGCTTCTCATAAGTCCTGTTATGAGTGTGGAACTCTTGAGATTTAGGTAATAAAAGTTTGTGGCAGGCATAACAACTTTTATTTGTATTCGATCTACTGGAATACAGAAATGGATGATAATATCTTCGATTGTCTTCTTACTATTATGGCTAAGATACAAGAAGTTGATAGAAAGGCTTCTTTTGTCTATGTTGGTGATTTCAATGCTAACCCTAGGGAGTGATTAAGTTCTATCTCTCCAACCGATCGCCATGGCTTAAGAGCTTTAGACTTTGTCTCTGAATCAGGCTGTGAACAAATCATAAATGAAGGCAGTTAAAGGTCTGGGAATTGTTTGGACCTTGTATACACCGACTCCCCTGGCGTTATAACTAGTATGGTGGGGTCTCCCGTCGGGACATCTGATCACGCCTTGATTTCATTTGTAGTGAAGACTGAGAAGTCTGTCCCTGATGTTGCATACTCTTGTAAAATTTATATGAAATCTCAAGCAGACTGGAATGGGATTTTGCATGATCTTTTGTGCTTGAATTGGTCACAATTATTTACTAGTGTCGATCCTGTTGTCCTTTGAATGAGAATATAGTCAACATAATTGATAGGCGAATCCCTTCTCGTGTGCTAAGATACCGAGTGAAAAACAAACCATGATACAATTATGATAGTAGACGTGCTTATTTAGGGAAGCTGGAGTCCTATCATCTTTGGAAGAGTAACAGATCAGATTCGACTTGGAATAACTCTACTGAGCTTAGATCTTTTGCTCGGAAAGTTTATGCTGCAACTGAAAAGGAATACAAATTAATCATGAAAGAAACACTTTCTGGTACAACTCAGAAACATAAATGTTGGTCTACCCTTCAATCCGTACTCTTTACTTAAACCAGATAGCTGTCACTCACTTTCCAAAGGAAAAGGCAACAGTTTGGCTAAAGTTTTTGACAGTAAACAGAGTAAGGAAAAACTTGAACTTCCTCAGTTCTGCCTTCCTGAGACTAAACTATCTGTTTTAGCTTTTCGTTCTCGTGAAATGCAAGCTCTGTTGGTGGACCTTGATGCTTATGGAGGTGCAGACTCAAATTGTATTTTTCCTGTGTTTTTTATAAAGACTGCTGATTTCTTAGGTCCAAAGTGATCTGGCATTTTGCGCAAGTTAGCAAAGAGAGGTTTTAGCACTTCTTGGAAAATTAATAATGTTACTCCTCTATGTAAATTTGTTCCTGGTAACTCAACTCCAAGTGATTACCGCCCAATTTCCATAACTCCCATATTATTCAAAATTTTTGACCGTCTTCTGGCAAAACGTCTTAATAGATTGGCAGAAAGTAATCATCTATTGACTAGTTTGTAATTTGATTGTGGTTAGTACGTTCGTATGATTAGTCTTGATTTTAATGCTGCCTTTGAACTTGTTAATCACGAGGCCCTTGTTTTCAAACTCAAACAGTTGAGAGTGGGTGTGTCGTTTCTTTGCAATATTATGAATTTTTCAAGTAATAGATATCAAAGAAGTGTTGATGGGCACCATAGTGAGTATAGGAATGTGATATCTGGGGTTACACAGGGTAGTCTTCTTGGCACATTACTTTTCATACTATATACACATGACATGTGGTTTGGCCTAGAAAACAAGCTTGTTGCATATGCAGATGATGCTACTCTCTTTGCATCAATTCCATCCCATGAATGTAGATCTGGGGTTGGTGAATCCCTTAATAGAGATCTAGCTAAAATTAGTGCATACTGCGAATTTTGGGATATGTCGTGGAATCCTAATAAAACTCAAATTATGATTGTAAGCAGGTCAAGGACAATGGTTCCTCAACATCCGGATCTCAGTATTAATAATGTTTCTTTAACTTCGTATGACTCTTTCAAAATTTTAGGAGTAATTCTCGACAGCAAATTTACTTCTGAGAAACACATTAGGTCTGTGTCTTCCTCAATTGTAAAAAAAAAGGACTTAATGAGAGAGTCTTTCAAGATTTTCGGTGATGAATCTATTCTGAAGAAGTGTTTCAATTCTTTCATTCTACCTTGTTTTAAGTATTGTTCTCCTGCCTGGTCTTCAGCTGCTAATTCTCATCTTAATTTGTTAGACAGAAACTTGCGGTCTATTTAAATTTCTTATTCCTGATATAGATATTAATATTTGGCACCATTGTCTGATTAGTTCATTATGCGAGTTGTATAAGATTTTTCAGAATTCTGACCATCCTTTACATTTTAATCTTCCTGCACAATTTCATCCTGTTCGTAATACTAGGCAGGTAGTTAATTCTAATAGCCAGGCCTTCTCCATCATAAAGCTAAATACTACATAGTATTTGAAAAGTTTTATTCCAGCTATGACCAAGTTATGGAATGCTCTTTCTAATCAGGTAGTTGAATTGGTAGAACTTCATAAATTCAAAGTTACAGCAATATTTTTTTACGTTCAACAGGCTGACATATGTCATTTTATAGTTATATATATATATATATATATATATATATATATATATATATATATATATATATATATATATATAGATATATATATATATATATATATATATATATATATATATATATATATATATATACAACTCACACAGACACGCAAACACACGCACACACATATGTATATATATATATATATATATATATATATATATATATATATATATATATATATATATATATATATATATATATATATATATATTTATGTATATATATATATGTATATATATATATATATATATATATATATATATATATATATATATATATATTATATATATATATATACATATATATATATATATATATATATATATATATATATATATATATATATATATATATATATATATTTATATATATTTATATATATATATATATATATATATATATATATATATATATATATATATATATATATATATATATATATATGTACATATATATATATATATATATATATATATATATATATATATATATATATATATATATATATAATATATATATACATAAATATATATATATATATATATATATATATATATATATATATATATATATATATATATATATATATATATATATATATGTACATATATATATATATATATATATATATATATATATATATATATATATATAAATATATATATATACATAAATATATATATATATATATATATATATATATATATATATATATATATATATATATATATATATATATGTATATTTATATATATATATATATATATATATATATATATATATATATATATATATATATATATTTATATACATATATATATATATATATATATATATATATATATATATATATATTTATATATATATATATATATATATATATATATATATATATATATATATATATATATATATAAATATATATATATATATATATATATATATATATATATATATATAAATGTATATATATATATATATATATATATATATATATATATATATATATATATATATATATATATATATATATTGCATGTCAACCGGTAATGATTGATTGAAACATGGTTTTTTTTATTTTATTATAAAAAACTTTATTAAAAACTTTACACATTCTGATACCCGTTGGCAAGTAAATGCAATGTTGCACTGTCAATATGCTGTATTGTTGGATTTTGCTGAAATCTCCACAGTGATGGAATTAAACTGTCACAAATAGTTTACAACACGTCAATTTATCAATCTTAAGGCATGTAACCCTTAACAGAGTTCAGTGATCGGGCAACATAACTTATGATAGTCAAAGTTATTCTAAAAATGTCATTAATCTCACTGTATAAAACACATGATTCTATATATTTTGCACACAAGGATTAGGACATTTCTCTCTCAATGAAAGCTCCTCGCTCAGGGAGGAGGTACGCACTAATCCTCTCAAGTCTATGATTTATGGAGAACAATCCAACCCTGAATAGGGCATGACATGTACTAGACAGAAATGCAACATATATATTCATAATAATCACCCATAAAAAAATCCATGTAAATGTGTACACAATATTATATAGAATAATTTCCCTCATTTCTCCGTATGACTCCTGCGACTATATTACAAAATACCCTGAGTGGAAAAAAAAAAAATAAATAATAGTATTACTCTTGTCCGGTTTTACGGCATAATTTCGCAACACAGCTCGCCACCACCGTTTGACCATTTCTAAAAATCCTACTACACTGTTACTCTTAACTATCAATCGGTGGCCACTAGCCGTTTTCCGAGAAAATCATTCAGCTCCCTCCCTCCACTTCTCTTATAACTCAAAGTATAAGTTATTCACATCTATACCTTCTCTAACGCTGTCTTTCCTCGAGGCTGAACTTTTATCCTATAGCCACTTGCCCTTCAGAAACCACCCACGTCCCAACATACAGGAATCGTATAAATATATCAATAATAGAGGATCTGCCTGATGGGTCACAAGTGACCCATTTAAACTCTTTCGGTTTGTTTTTAGGTTTACACAGCAGTATGTCATACGTTTTGCTACACACCAAAATTATCACAATACGTTACTTATACATTAGGCAACAACTTAAAAACACATTATCATCAAGTTTATTTAGAACAGGTCGAAAGAAGAAACGAGTTCTCTTCAAACACCAACAACAGCAGCAAAGAAAAATTCCTAATCATCAACCTGAGCAATGTCACGTATGCAATGATAAGGCGGTATACTCTGATTGAGACTTTTGAAAACTACCCTTTCTGGAACCACATGTATGTGTGCCTTATGATGTTCAAACACTGCACCATTAATACTGTTTCTTATCACTACCATGCTAGATTTAACCATCTTTAATCGTCACGGACCAAAATATGCTGTCTCTAGTTTGTGTTTCCTAGGTTGTAATCGATTCAGATACACATGATCACCCACAAACACTTTTACCAGTACGGTATTGAACCGACCATCTTACTCTGAGCTTTGTTTCTCATTAACTTTTTTGAAAAATCTTTCATTGGTGTTCATTACTCTCCTTAAGAGAAGTAGTAAATGGAAACGATATTGCTCAATCGAATAATTTGGCAGCTGTTGTGAATTAATCGTGCCCATTTTAATGTTCTATCAGCCCTTAAATGCCCTGCATAGGGACTTGCATGTACAATGTGGATGGCTTGATTATCTAAAGAAGGAGGAAGAACTACCCATGCACAAAACTCCCATCCCCTCTCTCATAAGCATAATATAAGATATCATTAAGAAAGAAATTTCACCAGGCACATTCAGAAATGATGAATAACTCTCTCTATCCCATTTAATTACTGTTTGCACTCTTTCTATCCATTCCTCTTTTTTTCTGTCCCTCTCGGACATCCTTTATGTCTCAACCTCCCAAATCAATCACACCTGCATCATCAGGGCACTCATTCCGGACACCCCTGGTCATATCCTCGGCCACCCACACCCATTCACATATATTTTTATTCCTCTCTCTCTCTCTCTCTCTCTCTCTCTCTCTCTCTCTCTCTCTCTCCTCTCTCTCTCTCTCTCCTCTCTCTCTCTCTCTCTCTCTCTCAAGAAAAAGAAAAAAAGAAAAGAAAGATATAGTCTGCAACTTACTGAAAAGAGGGAATTACAGATTTGGCGGAATATGCTACTACAAGCATCTACAGATATACCATAATTATGAAATATATGGTAAATGTGCATATATAGACGCATATGGAGATGAATGCAGAGATGTAATCCAAAATTATGCAAAAACTTGAAAGAAGGGAAATTATGCAAATTCAACAAAAATTGTCGAAATATGCATCCTACAACCATGATTGAATGTCAGAGAACTCAAAATCATACACACAAGAAAAATTTAAGCAAAAATTAAACAAAAAACGGAAACAAAAAACAAGCCGAGTGTATACAGCGCTATGCACAAAAGGCCCTAAGATATGATGCCCTTCAACTCAAATATGTTCAATTAGAGCCCGACTACAAAGAATGTATCTATAATGTCAGGGGTTGGTGCAAATATGGGGATAATTGCAGGTATACAAACATAAATAAATATGAAGGCGGGAGAGCAAATATAATAAAAAAAGCTGTTTCTTTAATGGCAGAATTCCTGGAAATAAATAAAAAATAACATCATATCACAACAGGAAGCAATCATGGGAAAATCCATATTATCACCAATATTAGATAATGGGGATGAAATACAAACCATCATAGTGATGAATGCACAGGGTTTAGTTACAAGTAACTCTAAAAGAAAAATAGAGTTCTTAGAAGAACTAACCCAAATTGGAAAAATAGAAATAATTAATATAAGTGAAACATTTTATTTACAAGAGACTGGCAATGATGACCAGATAAAGGGTTTCCCAACATATAGATCAGACTGAACAAATATGAATCAAGGGGAACTGCAATTTATGGAAGAGATATAAATCAAGGAAAAGTGTGAAAAATACAGCAACACAGAATGTGAATGAATTGCGGTAGAATTTGAATAAGAAGATTAGTGAATATTGTAGTTTACAGACCCCTAAATATTAAGGAGTTCGACAAAAATGATAGAAAAAATAGATGGTATAAATAGAAACCATAACGACTGGAATATACTCCTATCAGGATATTTTTAATTTTCCTTTCGGGGATTGGAAAGAACGGATAGAAGAAAGTGGTTGTATCTATACATATAAAAAAGAGAGTTATAGTAGCGCAAAAGATAAGAGGCAATTTGAAAAGCTTCAAGATATGCTATTAGAACTTAAAATGCAACAAATAAACCACATTCCATAAAGAAAGGTCAATGTCCTAGATTTAGTATTTGTGAATTAGGTGAATTATGTTGAATAAATAATAGTGTATAACACCGGAATTTCAGACCACAATGTCACAGAATTGATAGTCCATTCCAAAGCAAGTGAACACGAATGTAGAGATAAACAAAGAACAAAACGATGGGAAGGATATGAAAAAATATACTTTCTATATTAAGAATATAAACTGGTCAGAAATAAATGAAAATATGCATAGAAAATGATGGGAATGAAAAGTAAGATAGAAAATGCAGAACAAAAGATTATACAATCAAAAGAAAATGCAAAAATAGGAGTTAGAAGAAACGACACTCCAAAATATGAAAAAAAAAAAAAAAAAAAAAACCGAAGTACTTTACTCCTATACAAAAAAGATGAGTAAAGGGAGATTGAAAAAAGGCCTTCTAAAAATTGTAGGACAGTTAACCAATAAAAGTAAGGAAATATGCAACATATTAGCAGAAAAATATAAGAGTGAATTCACGCCAAAAACTACGAATGAGCATAATGAAACAGATATGAGAGAAGAAAATATTGAATAATTAACGGATATAGATATCAATGAATCAGATATTGTGCAGGCTATAAGCGAAATTAAAAATGGGTCAGCAGCAGGGCCAGATGGAGTCCAGCAATTTTGTTAAAAAAAAAATGCACACACTAAGGCGAAGCTGCTTGCAATACTGTTAAGACAAAGTGTAAATATGAGCGACATATATGCTAAACATAAATTAGCATATATAACCCCTATTTTCAAAGTTGGGGCAAGACTAGATGCAAGCAATTAAAGACCTGTTGGTCTAACATCACACATTATGAAAGTGTATGAAAGGGTAATAAAAAAAATAATCATTTGGTTAAAAATTATTTATTTATTATAGGTCAACACGGTTTTGTGCCTGGAAATAGTACACAAATCTAGATTTTGCAAAAGCCTTTGACAAGGTACACCATAATATATTAGAGAAATAATGAGAAAGCATAATATTTTAGGAAAGATAGGAAAATGGATAAAAGAATTTCTGCAAAACAGAAATTGGAGAGTGGTTGCAAATGACGAGAAATCAGATGAAACTCAAGTAATATCTGGCATGCCATAGGGTACGGTATTAGCTGCACTGCTGTTTATTAATATGATCTCAGACATAGACAGTAATGTTAAAGACTGTAGTGAGAAGTTTCACCGATGACACAAGAATAAGTAAAGAAATTACTTGTGATGAAGATAGGAACTCATTACAAAGAGATCTAAAAAGGAATGGTATATGCATACAGGGTACCTAATAACGAGACAATCACGAACAAGGAAGCAATTATAGACCTTGGTGTTATATTAAATGGGAATATGTTATGCAACGTCCAAATAGCAACACTGTTGGCTGAATGTAAAACAAAAATGGAAACGATATTCAGACACTTTAAACCAAGATAAGCTGTAAACATGATTATGCTGTACAAATCTTTAGTACGTAGTACACTTGAGTACTATAATGTGATATGGTACCCATACTACCAAAAGATATTGTACAAATAGAGAGTGTACAAAGGTCCTTTACTACTAAAATAGAAGAAGTTAAGGACCTTGACTACTAGGAAAGACTGCAATTTTTAAAATTGTACAGTCTAGAGAAAAGAGAAAGCTATATGATAATACCAGCATGGAAGCAAATAAAAGTATTTACTGAAAACATAATGGAGCTAAAAATATCGGAAAGAGCAAGGTATATTAATAGTTCACAAAACTATACCACGAAAACTAAGGAGGGCACACAGGAAATTAATGCACTATGCACCAACATCGATAATGTAGGGACTACTCAACGCGATTCCAGCTCATCTAAGAAACATATCAGGAGTGAGCATATATGTGTTTAAGAATAAGGTCGAGAAATACCTAAGATGCATCCTAGACCATCAAAGACTGGAAGATCCAAAATACACCGGAATATGCATTAGAACTCTGTTGGATGTACAAGGTGCCTCACACTGAGGGACCTGGGGAAACCCAAAGATAGAATAAGGCAATAAGGTAAAATAAGGTAAGGCTCTCTCTCTCTCTCTCTCTCTCTCTCTCTCTCTCTCTCTCTCTCTCTCTCTCTCTCTCTCTCTCTAGGCCATGGAATTCCTTTTCTGATCGCTCCTCGGGTGAATTCACATCCCCCTTTTTTTGGATGATGGACTTCTATATTTTGTTTTTTTTCCTGTTCCTATTTTGCACCCTAGTTGTTATTCCTATTACTGCACCTCTAGAGAGGGAATCAGGTACATTGTTAGCTATACCTACTATGTGGTCAAACTCCATTATGCTAAACGCTAGCAATCTTTCAATCCATCTTGCTTGTCAAGACATCACATCACCCTTGTAAAATAAATCCCATAAGGGGTGATGATTACTAAGCAACTCAATCGGCTAACCTAATAAAAAGAACTGATTTCTCTCTAGAACCCAAAAAATACCTAATGCATCTCGATCAAATATAATATAATTCTTTATTAGCCCATTTAAGGCACTGGGAGCAAAACAATTGAGTTGTTCTCTACTTTTATCATCTTGTTGAGAAATTACGCCACCGATAGGTATGCTACCCACATCTGTTGTCACTAAACATGGGCGATCAAATGTAGGATATACAAGTAGTTCATTTCTAGTTAAGGCAGCTTTCAAATGATTTAAGGCGGTTTCTTCTTCCAATCCGCAATATATTATACTTTGTTTCATTAAAGCATCTAAGGGTCTCACTATCTCTCCAAAAACTCTTAAGAATTTATGGTATTATCCAGCAAGCCCAATGAACCCAGCTACTTACTTAGGGGTATGTGGCCTGGGGAAATATCTGGTAGTTTCTATTTTACTTGAGTAGGTTGAATACCTTTTGGGTTTATTATGTTACCTAAGAAGTCGACATGTTTACAGAAAAGATTGCACTTTGACAAATCTATTTTCATACTATTACGTTACAATACTTCTGAAACTCTATGAGTATTATTATTAAGTTTTTGGCCGCTTTTCCTTTATTTATGATTTTGTCTAAATAAACAAGAAAATTAGGGCCAATCAAGGGAGATAGAACTGCCATAATTAGACTAGAAAAATTATTAAGACACTTTTTAGCACGGAATGGAAGAAAATTAAACTGAAATACTTGATCGATGGCAATGAATGGAATTCTACATTTACTCCCTTCCTGAATAGGTTTTTGATGGTATCCCTTACCTTCACAAGTAATTCTTCAATTGAGGGCAATGGAAAGGCCTTATCCTTAGTGACTGCATTTAACTTCCTATAATCAACACACAATCCTTCCCAAACCATCCTTTTTTCTAAGAGTTTCAATTGTAGATGACCGGAGGATTTCGCTCTCCTCGATAATCCTTTGTTCCCTTAATTTACTAACTCACCTTTCTATCTCTCCCTAGATATAAATGTGTACCTTATAAGGACATGATCATATCTGCTTCGCCTGCCCAATTTCAGAGCTAAAGGGAAAGCAATCAAACCTCCCAGGTGGCTACAATCCCATTACAATTACACCGGAATAATTAAACACAAAGTTACTAACTACAGGTTGATATTCCGGCAAACATACTTTCAGCGCTTGCATAATCAAGTTCTGAGATTGTTAGTCAGTGCGGCGTGGAGCTGTGGCTCCCAAGATCTCATTATTAGCAATTTCACTTAAAGCCAATTCACACAAAGAATCACTTCCTAAAAACATATTTTTGGACAAATTAACTACCGTAATGTCCCCTTTGTCCTCTTTTATTTCTGACAAGCCCTATAAGACTACGTGAGATCATTTTTCATGTGGTTTAACTATGACCCTGCTTCCTTCCAGGAGAGGCTGACATGAGGTCACAGATATGCTTGTAAGTGTCTGGGGAGGCAATACTTCTCTGCTTTCAGGTACAGCTGTTACCTTTCCTAATTGTGTCTCCTTTCCCGCACAAACACTTACTCTCTCATGACTTTCTATCGGCAAAAATCACCTTCCTGCTTTTACTGTTATTCGATCTTTTTGCCTGAAAATGTAGATTTAGTTACTCATTATAAAATCCAAACCATATGTAGCCTCGATTCCTGGAATTCTCAAGGTGGGCAAGGCAAAAAATCATGTGTAAACTTCACAAATACTGCCTTATAGTTGGTCAATCGTTGTATGTCTTGCCTGTAGTTTATTTCCTCCTGGCGTGTCGAGGAATAAGGATGAAGCTGAGTGTGGTGGGTTTGATGAGATTACTTGTTCAAGAAAAGAAATATTCCTGTTACTAATGCTGCGGGCTTGATGTCAGAGTTACCAATTTGGGCACGATATCCTCGTTTCCCCATTCCTCTGTTTCCTTATCCTCTGATGCTGGGCGGGATTGTTGGGGGTGTGGCACATCTCACCCACCCTTGGTGTGTTTTGCTGGGCAATCTCGAGATAGATGACCGTAGACCTGACAATGTAACAGTGTGGGATCCTTGAGCTGGGCATTCCCCTCGTTAGTGCCCCTCTCCCCCACACTGC
>NC_090729.1:44032888-44037888 GCF_036898095.1 Palaemon carinicauda
AAAATTTCTTGTATACGCACAAACACACACACACACACAAACACACACACACACACACACACACACACACACATATATATATATATATATACATATATATATATATATATATATATATATATATATATATATATATATATATATATATATATATATATATATATATACATATATATATATATATATATATATATATATATATATATGTGCATATATATACTGTATATATATATATATATATATATATATATATATATATATATATATATATATATATATATATATATATATGTTATTTTATATATATATATATATATATATATATATATATATATATATATATATATATATAGCCTATATTCATTTACACTCACACACACACACACACACACACACACACACACACATATATATATATATATATATATATATATATATATATATATATATATATATATATATATATATATATATATATATATATATCTATATTGCTGGCAAAAGAAAAGGACTCTAATGATATTAAGATTCAACATAAAAATTTACGACGTATCTTTTGAAGATTGCGTAACACTATGGAGATAATGTATTGATGTGTGATTGGTGTCTCTCCAACCGAAACTTACTTTACTACTCCCTAATAATTTATATTGGGATATTATGAGTGATTAAGATATTTGTAGAATAAGGATTTTTTACTTAATCGTTGAATTCTTTTCAGGCGTCATTCCCCTCGGCTCATGTCTTTGCCAAGCATAGAAGCTAGGAGAAAATTATCATGAATATGTGATCAGCCAATTACTATTGCATCAATTTAATGTTCCAGTGGACAATGAAATTACTCCTTGAACAATATTTAAAATTGTCTCGACGAGATTAATTAGTATCTTTTTTTTTTTCAAATATACATTAATATTTCCCTATAAAATCTAATTTTTTTGTTGAATTTAATCAATGATAAAAAAAGAATGAAAAATCATATGCAGCATGCATACTGAACTAATTGAACGATGGTGCAAAAGATTAATCTATATAAAACAAAAAACAAGAAATTTGATACACCGTAATGTAATCAAGATGATGTCCCATAAAAGGAAAATATTAGTAAGCATTATATATCTAAGGTTGAGAGGAGGAGATAGGAATATTAGAAGAACAGTTGTAAATTATGCTAAATTGAAGTAAGCTGATGCAATATGCAGATTGAGACAGTTCATGGACCGGTATAGAGAATATCAGGAGACTTTGCAAGTCTATACTTAGCCCATTCCTTTATAATATTATTATGAAAGTGATGATAGACAATGTGAGGGATGAGGCGCAATGGTCAATGATGTATACAGATGATGTGGTGTTCTGTGCTGAGACAAAGGGGGTATTGGAGCAGAGACTTGAGGCATGGAGGAAAATTTTGGGAAATAGAGGAATGAAAATAGATAAGTAGAAAACCTTCAGAATACTTGCAACTTGGTACATTAATAAATGATAGGGAGGGCATGGTGCTCAATGGAGAAGACATCAGGAGAGTAGTTATATTCGAATATTTGGGATATTTAGTGGATGAAACTGGAAATAACGAAAGAGAGATCAAGTACAGGATACAATCTGGATGGACAAATTGAAGAGAGGTACTAGGTGTATTGTGTGACAGGAAAGACCCGGTTAAACTCAAGGGAATGGTATATAAGCCAATGCGAGACCTGCACTGCTGTATGACAAAGAAACTCTTCCAGTCAAGAGGACAGATGAAAGTAAGTTGAATGTAGCCGATATGAGGAAGCTGCGCTGGATGTGTTGATTGACGAGGTATGATAAGAGGAGAAATTTATATATCAGAGGTACAACTGGAATTATAAAAAAAAAAAAAAAAAAAAAAAAAAAAAAAAAAAAAAGGAGCAGGAAGTAAGGTGGATATGAGGAGAAATTAATATATCAGAGTTACAACTGGAATTACAAAAGCTTCAAAAAAAGAAAAGAAAAAAAAAAGGAGCAGGAAGTAAGGTGGATATGGTAGGGACATGTGATGAGGCTGTGTGTCGGCTGCAGAGTGATGGAGATGGAGGTTGCGGGAAGGCGAGGGAGGGAAAGACCAAAGAAGAGGTAGGGAGACTGTATCAGGGAAGATATGCGGGAAATGAATGTAGATGATAACATGATTTTTTAAAGATTGAGCTGGAAAAAAGGAAAAAAAAAAACTGACACCACAAAAAGTATTATTATTATTATTATTATTATTATTATTATTATTATTATTATTATTATTATTATTATTATTATTATTATTATTATTATTATTATTACTTGCTAAGCTACAACACTAGTTCGAAAAGCAGAATGTTAAAAGCCCAGGGGCTCCAACAGGTAGCATGGGCTAATAATGCTGTAAAGAATAAGAATGATGATATGGGATGACTGAGTTTGCATACAACTAATACTTTTCCAAAAGGATAATGAACATTTATAGATTCACATAAAACCAATTTCAACGGTAATGATCATGTTACAGCTCAAGAATATTTATTTGAAGTAATATCTGTGAAATATCAAGGAGGTATATTCTGAATGGAACTTTTAGAATGCTTCATAGATTCACAATGTTATTTTAGACTAAACTAATGTTTTCAATACCTACTAGTGTCCAAGATTTCCGGAAATAAGTCTAGAATGTCACACAGTACCTGACTGATTATTCTTTCTTTACTTTAGGTATAACAAAAGACATAAGAAACAGTTTGGTTTCGATATATACTAATATCCTGAGCTTATTTATATTTTCAATCAGAAAAAGAAATGTTTTTTAGCCTTAAAAACTACTCCCAACAGCTTCCTCACATCTATTTCAAGTCTCCAATCGCCATTTTTTATGAAGAGGGGGAAAATGTCTGTTAGTAAACAAACGTAGATTAGCTAATAGAAGAAGAAATAATCATTAAAAGCTCCTTTTGAGAATTAGATGCAGAAAGGTAAATCTAGGGAAAGGAAAATGATGTTTTCTTTATCAATAACAAATATCCTTTTAACAGGCGCCGCTTCAAAAGAGATATATTGATTGTTTTGGTCCTTTCAAAAATATAATCGGAATTTCAAGTTTACAATTTAGTAGGTAGTAGGTTGGTCAGTGTAGTAGCCATCCGTTGAGATACCACCGCTAGAGTAGCATGGGTACTTGGACTGGCCAAATAGTTATGCAGTATATCCTTCTCTCGGGTTACGGTTCCTTTTCACTTTGCCTACACATACACCGAATAGTCCGGCCTATTCTTTACATATTCTCCTCAGTTTTCATACACCTGACAAAACTGAAATTACCAAACAATTCTTCTTCAACCAAGTGGTTACTGCACAGCAATTCTTCAGTGGCCACTTTCCTCTTGGTAAGGATAAGAAAGACTCTTTAGCTATGGTAAGCAACTCTTCTAGGAAAAGGACACTCCAAAATCAAACCATTGTTCTAAAGACTTGGGTAGTGCCATAGCTCCATGGTCTTCCACTGTCTTAGGTTACAGTTTGCTAGCTTGAGGGTACAATCGGGCACAATATTCTACCGTATGTATATAGTTTATGTAGGATATAGTTATTTTGAAATTGCTACCGTTTTTTAAATAATTTATTTTTCCTTGTTTCATTTCCTCACCGGGCTATTTTTCCTGTTGAAGCCTAATGCCTTATACCATCCTGCTTTTCTAACTAGGGTTCTAGTCTAGCAAGTAATAATGATAATGATGATGATAATAATAAACTAGAAAAGAAATAAAAAGATACAAATTATTTCCTAAAATCAAAATCAAGGAGAAACTCAGGGAAGTATGCAAGCCCAACCATTGCCTCACTTGCGCAATTATCTGCAGTACGTGAGAAACTTAGACAAGATCCGAACTAATTAAACTATTTTGGTGAATCTTCAGAACGAAGATCTTCTCCAAAGTAGTTCACCACTCCCTGTATAATATATACATGATTAATGCTTTTATGTAATAGGAGTATTTGCATATAATTTTTTCGAATCAATATCCTTACTATTATGGTATATACATAGATAAACCCACATACACACAAGAAAGGCAAAAAAAATTCATATAAAAATATATATATATATATATATATATATATATATATATATATATATATATATATATATATATATATATATGAGTGTATATATATATATATATATATATATATATATATATATATATATATATATATATATATATATATATATATATATATATATGTATGAGTGTGTGTGTATATATATATATATATATATATATATATATATATATATATATATATATATATATATATATATATATATATATATATATATATATGAGTGTATATATGTGTGTATATATATATATATCTATATATATATATATATATATATATATATATATATATATATATATATATATATATATATATATATATATATATGAGTGTATATATATATATATATATATATATATATATATAAATATTTATATATTTATACATACATACATATACCAAAGGCACTTCCCCCAATTTTGGGGGGTAGCCGACATCAACAAAGAAACAAAACAAAAAGGGGACCTCTACTCTCTACGTTCCTTCAGCTTAACCAGGGACTCAACCGAGTTCAGCTGGTACTGCTAGGGCGCCACAGCCCAACCTCCCACATTATCCACCACAGATGAAGCTTCATAATGCTGAATCCCCTACTGCTGCTACCTCCGCGGTCATCTAAGACACCGGAGGAAGCAGCAGGGCCTACCGGAACTGCGTCACAATCGCTCGCCATTCATTACTATTTCTAGCACGCTCTCTTGCCTCTCTCACATCTATCCTCCTATCACCCAGAGCTTTCTTCAAACCATCCATCCACCCAAACCTTGGCCTTCCTCTTGTACTTCTCCCATCAACTCTTGCATTCATCACCTTCTTTAGCAGACAACCCTTTTCCATTCTCTCAACATGGCCAAACCACCTCAACACATTCATATCCACTCTAGCCG
>NC_090729.1:44045388-44047888 GCF_036898095.1 Palaemon carinicauda
ATTATCCAAGAGAGAAAAGAGAGAACATAAGACAAATGAGAAAAATATGTCCAAAGCAGATAGGATCTAAGTAACAACAAGATGAGAAACAAAGACCAGAAGTCTCGTAGAGCCAGATTCTAGCCTTCCCTTCAGAGAGCAAAAGCCTATCTCCAAAATTCTGTTATGGCCGAGAAGAAGAGACAAATTGAAATAGCCAGCCATCCTTGCTTGTGACGAGAAGTAGCCAACACTGCCTGCAGCCTGCCTTAGACCAACACTATCATCAACTTCTTTGATGAAGACCTCTGATGTCCCATTTTGATGCCACCCTTTCTGTGGCGTCTTCGAATCCCATCATCATGCCGGTTTCTTCTGAACTTCAACCGCCCTTCTACAACGCTCTCAAGCCTGAAGTCTCCGTACCAGTATCTTCTCAATAGCTGCAGAAAACTATTCCTTAATTATCATTTACCTTACTGACTGTTCCCCTTTTCTGTTGATGTTTTGATTGATTTAGTTTGTCAGTTAATATGAACAAATTAGTAACATTGATTTTCGTTGTGTAAGTTTGTGAATGACGTGTTTTGTTTTTTCGTGTGTTTTTTTTTATATTCATTTCAAATATTTTTATCGGTGTTGTTGGAATAAATTATCTTGATCATTAATAGAACCTATAAAGATTTGAAGATCATAGAAAACCCTTATATAACTATTGGGAGTTGAATGTTAGGACAAGATTAAGAATAAAGCTATAAGAGAGATTACCCGAGTGCCATATGTGGACAAGATCATGATGATGGGTAGATGGAGATAGTTTGGGAATGCTCCTCATACTCGCCTGAAGAGATTAGACTCATTTACCAAAAATCGCAAGTCACTAACTGCGTCACGTAGAAGAAAAGATTACTGACAGGGGAGGCCACCGCTGCTACAGATGGCCAACTCACACGTTTTTTGGCCACTGACAACTTTTTGCACATTACTTCGCAGCCAACCTGAATTTGGAGTGGTAGTAGTATAACTGTAGCCGTTCGGCATTTCTTAGTGGCTGGAGAGATCGGTTTTTTGGGCGTCAGCAAGGAGTGGTATATTTGGTTGAAAGGCGGCTTTGTCGCCGCTCTGGCACGTCACGATATGGGCGTCCGTGTCCTACTGCATTCATGTCAACTTTGGTCGATGTTAAAAAGTTGTCCACTTCGTCAGAAGTAGAGGTGTCGATGGAGGTCTGGAAGGCAGTTAGGTGAATATCCATAAGGGCATCGACTTTGGTGATCAGGTCCTTCATGGGCAAAATATCGACATCAGGGATGACGGTACATACAGGTTCGGATACAGGAGTTTGGATGGATGGACGTGGCGCAGGTAGTCAATGCTTATAGGAAACGGTGAAGTCAACTGTCATACCCGGACACCCCCCCCCCCCCCACACACACACAAACACAAAAGTAGGCAGAAGGGACCTAGGAGGAGAGTAATCAGCTATCGCATTACCTTTCCCGTGTTACTCTCGAGTACTATGATAATTCTTAGAAGGATTAATTCCTCGGAAAGTGAAATGGAGGATTAACAAAGTGATAAAAATGTCATTTGTAAACTGATAATTCTTTCTAATGTTTTCATCAGGTACAAGGATTTAATATGAGAGGACTTCTGGCCTTTAAATCAAAGTAGTCATTAAGAAGGCCAAAGAAAGTGATCGGTGTTTTGGGATATCTTTTTTAAACTATACATTAACATACAACTCATTCAGGAAGTGACTGCTGGCAACTAACGTGTATCAATTTTTTAACGTCGGACGAGTTATCATTTCATTTTTTGCCAGTAATCTTTCTGAGAACTTTTTGGCAGCATGCAAATCTCTGATCTGCTGGTATATTTTTGCAACTGCCTTATTAAGTAAAGCAATATTATTATTGTCTGGTTCAGTTCCGTATATATGCTCTTACGATTTTGAAAATATATTAATAAAAGTATAATAATATAATGGAGAATCAAATTTCTTGCATACCCATTATAGCCAATTCCAAATGCGTATCACAGCTAATTGTAGTGTCTCTGAATTTCTTGTCAGAGCACATGCATATATTTATCATGTCATCAGAGGGGTGTATGGAAGCACCTTCATTTTTTCTAATCTAATTAAAGAATTCAAAGAGCTGTTATATCAGTGCTAGTAAAAGCATTAATACAGGTTTGGCACTTCAATGATTTATTTCAGTTTAAAGGCAACGAGGCTGCTTGAACTAAAATTCGTTTGTAACATGCAAAAAACTGACACCATGTGAGGTGTTATTGCATCCTCCCTTGGATCTAAGTTGACAAAAAAAAAAAAAAAAAAAAAAAAATTGCAGGTTATCCTGGCTCATCCTATATATAACAAAAAATTATAATTAAGGTACATTACATTTTATTATAGTATCGTATATTTTAATCAAACTCCGTATACAAATTATGAATCTAAGAAAGCAAGTTTTGCGAGTGGAATTCATCAAAGGTTCACCACAAGTAAGTTTGATTT
>NC_090729.1:44053580-44068580 GCF_036898095.1 Palaemon carinicauda
GTATTCCATACATAAACGTATCTCTTGTCAACTTTTGCCTTTGCTTCATCAAATATGTTGCTAATGAAAAAAATAATGTTGAGTAGATTAGGGAATTAAGGAATACAATTCATTATCGTTTAATATTTATTTAACATAAGTCCTGAAAGGAGATATTCTTTTTTACTTATAGTTTACTATAAAGTCAATGTATAGAAAATCTCATAGCACGTGTAAAAGAAATGTCTTCCGTGATTCAAATGTTTTGGTATTTAGGTAATAATATTATATATATATATACATATATATATATATATATATATATATATATATATATATATCTATATATATATATATATACATAAATATTATATATGATATATATATATAATATATATATATATATATATATACTATTTACATATATATATATATATATATATATATATAGATATTATATATATATATATATATATATATATATAAATATATATATGTCTATATTTATATAATTTACACACACACATATATATATATAATATATATATATATGTATATATTTATATATAAGTATATATATACATAATATATATATATATATATATATATATATATATATGTATGTATACATTTATATATAAGTGTATATATATATATATATATATATATATCTATATATATATATATATATATATATATATATTGCTAGGCTATTTCTGTCGCTTCTTTTAGTGTTTGACAATCCCTTACTCTGACTTGTATTCCTAAGGAATTATATTAATGATTGCCAAATTTCACGTAATGCAATTTTGAAGAGAGAAACACATGTTTTTTTCCACTTAAACTTGCTGCACTGTCCAAAACTACATCAGCTTTAGTGACGGAAATCCTCGAAGTCGAACTAGGGGATAACACAATCATCAGGATCGTAAACTAAACAGGAATGAGAAATTTCATAGGTCATCATAAATAACAGACATTGAAACCCGAATTAAACTGAAACATAAATCGTGTCGTCCTAACGATAAAGCACCTACGAAACCTCAAAAGACATTTATATAGCGTATAATTAGGTCAACTGAAGGGATATCAATCACTGTTCAAGTGCCAATTATAAATATCATATCCAATTGTCCTTACAAGACTGATATTGTATATTGGGCACTTTATCATGATATCAGGAAAAATATGATTTTTCAATTACCCAGAAGAAAGAATATTAATGGTATTTTCTATTTCTGTGATTCCCTTATGATCACACTGCCACCGTATCAACGGAGGCTACTATTATTTATGCTTGTGCTAACCATTTCCGTTTATCTGTTGTAAGACTTTTACTTTCTTTATATTGTGTGCTCTAATTAAAATACCTACACCTTTAACTATGTGTGAGGTAAGAATTTATTCAACTGTACCGTTTTCACATCATATTCTTCCAAACAATATCCAGCTATATTGCGTTTCATTCACTTTACAGGACTGATCTTTTTTAACATTATCACTGATCTTTGAATACTCCATACTCTTTATTCATTACTTAAGTATTTTTTTTTAGCTATTCCCTTACTTTCATCTCTCACTGGGCTACTTTTTCAGTTGAAGACTTTGGGTTTATAGCATTTTACTTTTCCAGCCAGGCTTGTAGATTTGATATCAATAATAATGATTAGTTTTTTTAATGTGAGGTTACAGAGTGTTTGGTACACTGGGTTAAATATTGTAATAACATTAAGTATTGAAAGTTTATTTTGGAGTTTTTTTAAGGTATTTATTAATTATCGTTGTATTGTTATTGCGTTTTAGATGCCACTTATATGTAATTAGTATAAAAACTTTTCACATTCTGAACTCACTAATCATCATGGTAGCGATTAATCTGTTTTGTTTTGAAATGGTAAAGGCATTTCGTCTGGAACATTAGATTTCGTACCTATTTTCTTCACTCTTCACGGTGGGGGTTTAGCCTTATTAAATTTAGAAAAAAAAAAATATTGAAATTTCCTCAGTTTCACTGATTGGCGATGTAAAAAGTCTTTCAAACAGTATGCGGCTTCGAGAATGAAAGACAATGATATGGTCGCCCTACCAAGTGTACCTATTGTCATACACTGCCACTATAACTCAACATTATAATAAAGGCGCAAGACTATTGCAGGGAAAGATCATTGGTTATTTTATTTTCATTAATAGGGCACACTTCAGACATTTAAAGATCCTCAAGACCACGCTTTATGAACATAAGGGTGATTATAATTATGAATAATCTCATCATTAAGATTTGATGATATTGAATACACGTACAAGAATATATTTTACATCCGATGAAATTGGTGATTTTTAAGTAAACGTGTGTTAGGTTGATGGCTAATAATGTCTAAAGTGCGAATGTTAGGCGTTTAATAAGTATCAATAAAATTACCTACATCTGTTCCCCCCCAAAACGCGAAATATAAATTTCATTTAACGAATATTATTGAAAATCATTTCAGTATAATGTGATTACGTTGAATTGTATGCAAAATAGGGAAATTATCCAGAATTACGTGGAACGTATTGCCTAATTTTAACAATATTGAGCAACGTAGACGACTGAAACTCAGACTTAATTGTTATTACTGATATTATATTGAAATTCAAATTTTTTAGCAACCTTGATTTTATGAAAATATCAGAAATTATTATGATGAATAATATATGTAACAAGAGGAAGATGATCCCATTAATTATATAAAAGTAGAACTTTGAAATTCTGAAACAAGAGGTAAAGCCTATTTTGATTTAGAATGTTGATTGCTATCTCGATCATGCCTCTCAGGGATTTTAAGGAAACAATAAAGGATCCTTTTATAAGTCACGTCTTCCTATGCAACCCCGAATGCTAATTACACTCTCTAAGGGGGCATTGCTATAAAAAACCCTAAAACTTTCTCTGTCTTTTCAGTAATTGAAGTCAGTCGATGACATTAATTAACTTAACGACTTGACTTGTTCATAAAGAAGCTGGGGAGAACTATAAAAGCTCAAAGTGAGAATCAATTTCCTGAATAGAAATTGTAGTATGGGAGGAATTCTGGGGCTTTGTGACATTAATGATGCTCATGAGAAAGTTTCCTTAACTTTTCTATTAATAACGAGATGGGTGTGCATATGTTGAGGATTATGCTTGTGAAGAATATAAACTACATTATATATACATTCCTATTCTGAATGGGAATATCTTAATGTGGCGAAATGCTGTACAAGTCAAGGTTCCTTGATTTGCGGTGAGCGATCAGAAGAAAATATATTACCAATCTGCACTTACTAGTGTGAAAAAAATGGCCCAACTCCATGAATTGACATGTCTAAAGCCTTTGCCCAGTAATGGACTAGAAATGGCTGCATTTGTTGTTGTTGAACATATATATTACTCTTCTTTTAATTTTGGCTATCATATGTTCATTAATTTGGTTTTGAGTAATTTGAGCAAATCAAACAACACCAATTTACACGTTACTTAATGTTATTAGACAACATGGTTTACCAGGATTTATAAAGAGGCTGAAACAAATTACGGCCAAATATGAAACGTGTCTTACGGTGTGTTATTGTATCATGTTGTCTTAGGGGGAAAAATATATTTTAAAGATTATTCAACACTTACAAAAAGAAATTACACCGTTTATTGCTAAATGATGATGCATAAAGATAATGTTCCTTATTCTGTAACCTGACCCTCCAAAGACTCGTCCCTTTTAGGAAAGATGTTTCAGTACCATTAAGTTTGCGTTGTTTCAAATTGTTCACTCTCTTGATTAAAATTGTCTTTGGAAAAACAGAAATTCATTTTACATGTTGCTGGCAAAGTCTCATATGACAGCTCAGGTGCAAATCGATTTTTTTTTTTATCTAGAGGGAAATAAGTGAACAAAAACAGAAGATATCTCTGCTTTACATCTGAAAGATTTTATTTAACTCTCTCTCTCTCTCTCTCTCTCTCTCTCTCTCTCTCTCTCTCTCTCTTCAGGTATATATAATTTTTGGAAGGTTGAATGAAACAAAAAACAAATAAAAATCTAAAGAGGAATAATGGTTGTTTCATTTCTCATGGCAATTTTCCTCAAAAAATAATCCGAAGACGAAAACATTACATTAGAATTATCATAATATATTTTTTTTTATTATTATATAGTGTTTTTTTTAATGGGGGGGGGGGGGGGGCGGGCGGTATATCCCATAGTAAGCATTTGTTTTAAACATGGTCCTATAAAATATATTTTAATCATACATTCTTTCAATTGAAATAGGTCTGTACCATTATCTAAACTTTCACCAGACGGCTCTTTTCAATAAAAAGTGAGGTCTAGGAACCTTTGCCCTCGGAACTCAAGGCACTGGAGCATTCCTCACGTGGATTTTAAGGGAAAAATAAAGGAACCTTTTCATATTCGCGTCTTCCTATAAAATCCTAAAGGCTAATTAAATTTTCTGAGAAGGATATCAACGTCAAAGCTCTTAAACATTTTCAGTCGTTAGGAAAAATTAACAGAACGAACTGAATCAATAGAAATTCCTCTTCAATGTATTTTTTCAGCCATCCATAAAGAAGTAGGAAATCTCAATAAAAAGTTCAATGAAAATTTGTAGTTTAGGAAGCATTGTATATATTATAGTACAAAAGAAGCTTTCTTTAATTTGTCTATTATTGCTTTGTAACTCATAATGTGCAATTATATATTAACCTTTTTTTTTAATGTCTAGTTCCACATATTATTCAATTTTAATGGGAATAATTTGGTAGGCTCTCACATTACTGATGTACAATTTACTTATTATTTCGGTAAAATCGGATACAAACAAAGCCTCTAACACCTGTTTTATTGTGAGAGAGGCATTTTGGAAAATGTGAATAGAAACCTGGGGGTAGGATGGGGAGTTAAAGGCAGAAGCTGGGGATTATTTAAGGGTAAGGAGAAACTAGACACATTAGTTGATTTATTGGTTAGTGGACTATTCTCAGTGTTACTGTATCAATTTGACATGGAAATAAAAAAAATGAATACCTTAAAGAGATTTTAAGTTTTTAAAATATGCGATTGTTGAGTTTATTACATATTAAATGATACATTAATTCAGTTATAACTATACATGAAAATAGAGTTCCCTTTACTCCTACCTATATCTTCCAAAACGTAATGAAGTCTCTTAGTCTTCAGAGATTCATCATACGTATGGCGTTACATTAGCATTGCGTGAGCGCTGTGCCGAAATGCAATGCAATGCCATGTATAAAAACTTAATCGTTATTGTTAGTTGTGAAAGACCGGGATTTTGTGCACTCACTTCCCTAAAACAAGATCTTTATTATTGAAGTGGTAGAATTTTCTCATCCGATAAAAAAAAAATATCTATCGGTTAGTTTGGCAAAATTTTTATTTTCAAATCTCTCTCTCTCTCTCTCTCTCTCTCTCTCTCTCTCTCTCTCTCTCTCTCTCTTTATGTAATTATGATTTAGGAAACATATCGAAAAAACAAACATGTATTTGATGACAAGACAAAAAAAATTATTGTTAGGTTTGTTTAGAAATTAGCATCATCTTCATTGCTAGAATTTTGAAGATAAAAATATTTTATAGTCATTATCTATTTCTAAAGTCTACGCTTAGGGAGAATATTTGAATAGTTTTTTTTTTCTTGTAATCTACTTAATAAAACTTAATTCTATTCAGATCTAATTGAACATTCCGATTCCGGTGGTGGCTATTGCTTTGCGCTAGATTCTTAAGTCAGAAATAATTTTTCTTTAAATAAAGAACTAACCCTCAGATGAATTACGGAGAACCACTTTACCTTTAAGTATTCTTTTTGGTTTGTGTAAATAGATATTTTGAAATGAATAAGTGATTGAGATAACTTAAGGTTCAAATGGCAACGAATTTAATCAAGATTAGAAAAATTAAATAGAAAGATTAACTTTACTTGGACCGTTGCACAGAATAAAAACAAACGAAAGAGGAATACTCATTTTTCGAAAGAATGTCCACTCCAAAAATACGAATCTTTAGGTAATGGAAGCTATGATTATGATTGCAATAATATCTTGGGGGGAGAGAGAGAGAGAGAGAGAGAGAGAGAGAGAGAGAGATGCAATTATTGAAGCCCAAGCCTGATAGAGATCTCAAATTCCATTAACCATACTTCTGTCTTGCCCCTTCATTATAGGTATCAGGAAACCGGAACCTTTGATGATGTACTACTAAAGTTCTTTCAAGCTTTGAAAAAAAAAAAAAAAAAAAAAAAAACATGATGACCGTGCTAACTATGGTATACAAATGAACGTCGTCACTACGATTGAGGATTTATTCTTTAAGTAGTTTTTAAGAGTACAATAAGAAGACATCGAGAGAGAGAGAGAGAGAGAGAGAGAGAGAGAGAGAGAGAGAGAGGGAGGGAGAGAGAGAGAGAGATTTTTATTCATCTTAAAACTTCCATAACTTTACTTAAAGATTTCTCCCTACATAATATATCTGTTTCTAAACCACAAATCATCACTGGTTTTATTAGGATAGCCTACAGTAGATCTTTGTTTTCCTTTTGATATTGTATCTCTCATCACACATGGCCCTAACAACACTTGCTTTCATCTCCCTAAGATGCCTTACCCCCATATTAAACCCGATAGTCACATTTTCCTTTGTGGCAGGTAGTTGATTCTTAGTATTGGAAAATACTATCTCAATTCGATGAATATCAGTTCCATCATAACGATTATATCCATTATCTGTTATAACTGTGTGCAATACTCTCTATTCTCCCAAATTTTGCTGCATACCATCTTGTTCAAGATAGTCCTGCCACTCCACACTTTTCTCTTTTTATTCTTTGGTTTTCCATCCCTTAATAGTCTTAAGCATGTCAACAACAGGTGGCTGAGTGCTAATATTAGTTGAAGTTGGTGATATGAAGTGTTTTATTGGTTTGAAAGGTAGAGAATATTAAGATACGCAGAAGTGGATAAACGATCTTTATATGTGAAAATGAAGTATTGGGATAGTTTTAAGTGATTTCGACATGTTCAGTGAATGCGTGAAAACATGTCAGTAAATAGAGCGTTAGAATTCCGAATTGCTACATTTTTCTAGTAGAGGAGGGACTACATTGTGTTGAATATATCAGGAGAAGGGTGTAGTGGGAAGGAGAGAGATCTTGATATCTAGACAGAACGGGAATTCATGTTATATTGGGGTAAATGGCCGAATTTTTTGTGGAGATTCTGATCTTTTGACAATGATATGATATATATTTTTTTTTCTAATTTCTCGTTGATTTTCCTAAATTCTATATCAATCTTCTTGAAAGCTGCCTTTACTCTATTTGCTTTGATTTTATCCTGTATATTGTTTAGATTATATTATCGAAAAAATATGGCTGTATCATGACGGTTACATTATATCCCTTTCATACCAAATCGGAAGCGGAACAGGAACTGGCAGTAATTTTGAATTTCTTCGCCAACGGGGCAATTTTCTCTTTACTCTTCTTCCAATAAGAGAGTTTTTAATGTATACAGATTTAAGAAGAAAAAAAATCATAATTTATATTACTGTTATTTATTGTGGTTTATACCGTGCTGGATAATTATGTGATAATGATTATTATACATTTATGTTTTCTATTAAAATATATATTTCTTCATGCTATCGACTTAAATGCAAAAAAGTCATATGCATAGGAATAACAGTAAACATTTTCTCATAAACTACATGTGGCTTTTAAAAGACGTGCTTTTTTCAAAAAGTATCTAACTCGACCTAAAAGAAACAACTTGAAACAACACACTCTGTCATGTGGTTTTAGTTCAAGAAATGTATTAAAATTTGTCTTCCGTTTATGAGATTTAAGTTAGTTTCTTTAGAAATCTCTGTTTGTGGCATTCTCCCTGCTCCAAACATTACTGAATTAGAAGAAAGTGCATAACAGACGCAAACGAAGTTTGGATCTCCAGGGCCTTTCGAGTTGCTGCTTCAAGCAATTGCATCAGGTGTTGGACATTCAACACTTCTTAACAACGAACTTTTACCATTACACAAGTTAAATTGCCTTCCCAAGTTAATGCATTTAATTTTGTTGAAGAAATGATTAGGGTAGAGGTTACGTGATAGGACTGTCTTACCTTTTTGACTAGATGTTACTGGATCTAATATGGGCATACTGCATGCATTCATGGCTAGTATACACTATCGTAAAGTTAACTTTACATATGTAAGTATTAATAAACATTCTATCAAAACTAAGTATTAATATTGGATCAGGAAATAGTGTTCCAAAAGTCATATCTCTGTATTCTAAAATTAATTCTGCCTTATCCAACGGCCACAGGTAATAACCAACGTATCTTAAACCTTATCACAATACTATGCATGAGTAAAAGACCTCTAGAATAAAGCCACCACAAAGAGTTGATTTTCCCTTCCATGGTAGTTGCTTTTAGAATAAAAATTCTCAAAGTTTATCTTACTTCGTAATGATATAATTTCACCAAAACATGGCTAGCCTTTTCATATCGGAATCCTTGTTAATGAAAATTAGATATGAATATCAACTTGACTGCAGAAGAAAAATTTGAAAAATACTTTTTGTTTAATATACAGTATTTAGTTGCCGGGAATGTTTAGTGAATTTTTTCTCTATTCTTTTGTTTTATTTTTGTATTCAGAAATTTTCTACATTATCTGGAATCTTTAATTTTATCCGTTTAGTTAAGTTGAATCTTGTATTCTCTGTATTATATTTAAATTCTTTCGTCAATTTCAAAATAATAATTTTTAATGTAACTAAAAGGACAAAGATGGAACTCTCACAATCCATGACAGTAGTAATCAATACTGCAAGAAACACATAGGAAATTTTTATTTTTTGTTTGACCTCCGTAAAAATAGATTGGCAACCGCTCTTCTAACACCAAAGGTTAGAAACTCAACAAAACTATAAAAAACACTAGACCTCATAATACGTTTCTTCATTCTTCTCTATATATTTGTTTTACTATTCTTCATCTTATAATTATCGTTATCATTATTAAAATGTTATACATATGTGTCTGTTAGCACTATTGGTAATTTAATAAGAAAGGGTTTTCCTTGGACCACTAGCCATGCTAAGTACTTCGTAAGAGCTCTAGTATCCAGTACCACCTACAATAAATCATACTGATAAAAATATACATCAAATTACCAAGTCTCTGTGTTGTGAGATTTTGATCTAAACAACCAAAAATTATGTAAAAACATACTAAGGTGATATTTACCTATTGGTGGTGCGAAATGACGTCATGCTGAAGTTACTGAGATTTTCGTATTTATAAATATGGTGGGTGAATATATATATATATATATATACATGTGTGGGCGTGTATATATGTATAAATACATATATATATATATATATATATGTGTGTGTGTGTGTGCGTATATATATATATATATATATGTGTGTGTGTGTGCGTATATATATATATGTATATATATATATATATATATATGTGTATATATATATATATATATATATGTGTGTATATATATATATATATATATATACATATTTATACATATGCGTAAAAATCACAGGAAAACGTGATGCTCAGATGCAAAAGAACCACAGGGAAAATGAAAATACGAAATATACGATGAAGTCCTGACTATTTTCGTGATACTTCTTCAGAGGACTGAAGAAGTATCACGAAACTAGTCAGGACTTAATCGTATATTTCGTATTTTCATTTTCCCTGTGGTTCTTCTGCTTATATATATATATATATATATATATATATACATATATATATATATATATATATAGAGAGAGAGAGAGAGAGAGAGAGAGAGAGAGAGAGAGAGAGAGAGAGAGGATTAGGGGGTGGAGTGATTACCAACTCCCCCATTAGCCCATGATGACTCGTAAAGATTCACAAAGACATCATTAGTAGCTTGTTGTCTCTCGATACTCACAATGAGTTATTTACGAAAATTCTTTTTCTTTGGTGATTACGCTAATAGTATGAACCACGAAAATTGAGTGAAATAGTTTTTTTAATTCATTCTTGCTGCTATGAAAAGGTTTTTTTCGGGGGTTTTATATTTTTTATAAAATTTTCTAGGAAATGTAAAAACCACAATTTGATTCAATGATATATTTTTTAAGATAATCTTAACCTTTTTACTTTTACCCAAATTACAAGCAAAAATCAGTTCAGTATTAACATGATTGGACGTCAATAAAATAAGTTGTTAATGTTAGCGTTTCTTGAGAGATAGTTTCTTTTTTCTTTGCAAATTCATAGATAATTAAGAAATTATGCTTTTGTTTTCATTTAAAGTAAATTAAACTCTTGTGTCATCTCGTGTTTTCTTAAGTTGAAAGTAAAAATTATATTAAGTGCATTCATTTAAACATGTATCGATATACAAACGTTCATCTGATTATAATTTAAATGAAATGCTGTCTTATACCTGACTATTTATAAGAAAATCTGGATTAAAATGACATACTGAGGTCATTTGCCAGAACAATTCAAGTTTTCTATAACCAAAAAATCATGTACTTTTGAATTATGTATTTCCAGTTGTGATGGTCAGTATATTTTCTGCAACTTGTGACCATACTATATAGACAAGAGAGACATAAGGTATTCTATCATTTAATGTACTTGAGGTTTAATAAAGGTATTGCAAACACCTATTCTTCATTAGATCCAGATTATATAACATAATAGATAGAATTACTTCAATTGGACTTATTTCCTGGAAATAACATTTATGTGAAAGATACATTTCGGTACTACGGATAATATCTAGAAATGAAAAAAATATCTTATAACCCCATATGTCTTCGGATGTTTGATAGCATTGGTCGGCAATGCTGGAAGGATATATTTTGTGTAAAAACGCTAAAAAAACAGCATGGCCTAATTCTTATATATTGACCTTAGACCACAGTAAATTATTAGCACTTCGAGTAATTTTGTTTAAGGTCCTATACGTTTTACTGTTTTTTTTATATTCATATAATATAATTACTAATTAATAAGTCATCTTTTTCATATAAAAAAAAAACATTAATATTGTTGAAATATATGTGAGAAAAAGCATATCCCGTAAGTCATGTCTATCATACCACTTGAACATTTCGGCAAATCACAAAAAGGATTTGGAACTAGTACAGACTAGCAAGTTTGCTCTTGTTTATTCACAACGAATAATTATATACGTATATGCATGAATACTACCCAGATCTATTCTTAATATTCTGCAGCTTTAGGTTATCACTTTAAAGAATATTTTTAAAAATTTCTTCTGTATTAAAACTAAGCAAAGATAATTTCAACTATTATCTTATTGAAAACTATGAGAGTACATTTTCATTTAGACTTGGTCATATATTGCAAGGTTCTATAATGATAAGTAATTGTGTTTATATATGAAACCTATATGCATGTTATTATTTGCATGAGTTTATGTTAACACACTATATGGTTACGTTCCTTAACCTAAACACCAATCTTCCCGTAAATTGTCACTTGATAGGAGGCAATATTCCTTGGCTTTCGGTAAAAAGCGTCCTCTCACGTCAGCGGTTAAGGTCTCCAATATCAGATTATGACAATGAGGATATTACACTCAAAATCTATTTTTGAGAAAATGTTTTGATATATTTCCGAAGCTGCATCAAGTCAGCTCCTGACAGAGACGATGCAGCAGCTTTTCTTTTAACATACGAGTATGGTTATGAGAATAGTAAAACACTACATCAGATGAAGGAAAAATATGATCAGTATTGAAGATATCGTAAACAGATTTAGGGAACAATTGAATCTGCCTGAATTTATACTTCTACGTAATCCATTGATATTTTTATAATTCGCACCATTCACACCATATGAAAATAACTGTAATTACACGCTTGTCATTATTATCTCAGCATTATAATGCCCTATAAGATAATAGTTATCTACTATGCAGAACTGAAAGAAGAGGAGCATCTCACCATGTTTTATAGTTTGTTATGAACCCGAGCCTATTTCTTATGAACGGAAGTCGATTTAATTTACTGATTCTATGGATATTTGTAAGCGATTCTACAATCTACTTGATCTCCTAGGGCCAGTGCGTCGTCCCTCTGACTTCAAGTGCATCTGCTAGAGTTGTGTCTTGGAAAAGGAATTTTTTTTTATCTAGAAACGGCTGAAACTAAGGCTTCCAAGTAGCCTTGTAATCCGAATAGCACATGGAAGTCGTATATTGATAACACTAGCATATATGCATATATACTATGTAGCGAGAGTTACTTGTCTTTTGTCAATCCCCTTAATTACAATCCGGACTCATAAGATAAGTAGACTTTACTACATGGTAACCAAAATGTATTACGTATTTCTGTCATAACAAGACTGCGTTTCTTTTTTAATACAGTTGATTCTGGTGCATGTGATGTACATACTTCTAGTATTTTAGACAATGTTCAAGCATTCAAATGAACTATACGTAATCCACTACAGTTAAAAGAAAAATAAAGAATTTAGGCGTATCAGGGCTCCCTTACAAAAGTCACAATTATATTTCATTGCTTTATAAATCCTCAGACTGTTCCCTTGGCCAATTTTTTTTTTTTTTTTTTTCTTTTTTTTTTTTTTTTTTTTATACCCAGGTACTTATTTGCTTTCTCTTGACATATGTTAAATAAAATTAAGGTACAAGTTTGTTTATTTCATCCATAACTTGCTTTTGAGGTTTTCCCCTAATTTTGTTATTCTACCGTACTATATTTCAAGAGGTGTTCATTTCACAACGATTTATTAGACCGTTGAAAATTTTCTTTCATCCAATATGTCATGAAGAATTTGAAAAATTGTATGAGATGGTCGGTGTCTCTAGTGTTTGATTGACCGAAAATTCGTTTCAACAGAGAGCAGTAAGAATAGATTTCAAATAGCCAAAAGTCTTTAATCTATGATATGAATGAATCCGCTAAGGCAGATGAACTAGAAAAAGTTAAAATATATCATGATAACATGTAGGTTTATTTTATTGGGATACATTGTTCATCAGGCTAATGCTTAATATATTACCTTTTTAGCCTGGATTGATATGTGAAAAAAAAAATAGTAGCCTACCATAATTACTTTAGATTGAAAAAATAGAGGTTTAGACCGAAATGGTATATGTATGTATGTGTATATATATATATATATATATACGCACACACACACGCACACACACACACACACATATATATATATATATATATAATATGTATATATACATATATATATATATATATATATAAAGAGAGAGAGAGAGAGAGAGAGAGAGAGAGAGAGAGAGAGAGTAGTTTTCTTAGCTCCAAAGTTATATGTTATTTTGCGAAAGTTACCCGGAAGTGGATCTTTTAGCATATGTTGAGGAGTTAATAATGTTACTAAACTATGTAAGTGTGTTTGAGGCAGCTCATGTCCAACTGATTCCCGCTTTATTTCCATAACTCCTATAATATGTAAGGTTTTCCTAGTAAGTTCGATGAAAGGAATCATCTCTTTCCTAGTTTGTAATTGGTTTTTCGTGAAGGCTTTGACACATTTTATGCCCTTCTTACAATCTCCAATGCTGTACAGAAATCCTTTGATTTTGGTCAGAATATTCGTATGATTGGCCTTGATTTTAGTTCTGCCTTTGACCATGTTAATCATGAGGCCCTTGTTTTCAAACGCAAGCAGGTAGCGTGGGTGCGTCGTTTCTTAGTATCATTATTGAATTTTTAAGTAAAAAATCTCAAAGAGTTTTAGTTGATGGCCACCATAGTGACTATAGGAATATGATAGCTGGTGTCCTGAGAGTAATGTTCTTGGCCCATTACTTTTCATATTATATAATTATGATGAGTGGTTTGGCCTAAAAGAAAAAAAAAAGCTTGCTGCACATACAGAATATGCTACACTCTTTGCATCAATTCCTTCTCCTGAGTGTAGATATCAGGATGCTTAATCCCTTGATAGAGATCTAGCTAAAGTTAGTGAATGTTGCAAATTATGGGGTATGAGGCTGAATCCTAACATAAGTTAAAGTATGACTGTAAGTATGTCCAGGACAGTGTCTCCTCAACATCGGGACCTCAGCATTGATAATGTTTTTTTTTTAACTCTGTATAACTCTTTTAAAATTCTAGGTGTAATTCTCGACTGCAAATTTACTCTTGAGAAATGCATTATGTCTGTGTTGTCTTCAATTACACAAATTATTGCTTATTGAGGAATTCTTCTAAGATTTTTGGTTATTAATATACTCTGAAGTGTTTTAATTATTTCATTCTACCTTGTTTCGAGTATTACTCTCCCGTTTGATATTCCGTTGCTGATTCTCCTCTTAATTTGTGGGACAGAAATTTACGGTCTATTATATCTCTTATTCCTGATCTAGATATTAATCTCTGGTAGGTCGTTCAATTATATTGTTGAGCATGCTGCATAAGATTTTTCTTAATTCTAATCATCCATTACATTCGGATCTTCTCTAACATTTCCATCGTGTTCGTAATACTACGCATGCAATGAATTCCAATATTCAGGCTGTATCCATCATGAGGCTCAACAATAAACAGTATTCAAGAAGTATTTATCCAGATGTGACTAAGTTGTGGAATGATCTTCCTAGTCAGGTAATAGAATCGGCTGTGGTGGCCGATGTGGTAACGAGCCTGACTGTTGAACACCAGACTGAGATTAAAGTCAAGCTCAAACTCATTAGTTTCTTTAGTCGCTGTAACCTTAACAACCTTGTGAAATAAGGATGGTAGGTTAAGAGGAGTGTATAGGTCTATTTGCGGAGTCATTAGCAGCAATTGCCTTTCCCTTCCTGATCCTTGCTTGGGTGGAGAGGGGGCTAGGAATTTGTCCAATTTCATAGGGCATTGCCACTGCCCCTCGCCTCTGCCATTCATGGGTGGCATTTAAACCTTAAACTTCAAAACTTAAGTTATCTCCGTGGAAGTTCTTAT
>NC_090729.1:44076080-44078580 GCF_036898095.1 Palaemon carinicauda
GTTTCGCTAACATCATATCAAGATTGTATCAAAGATGCCAATCAAGTTTCTGTGTATCAAGCTTATAAAAAGAGTCTCCGTATGTAGTACATTCATGTTTACCTTATCCTATATCGTTATAATTTTTCTCAAAACTAATCTTGGGAGTTTCTTGAAGGAAACTTCAGCTCATAATCTAATGTAAGTCACATCTCTTGACTTTTCAATTTGTTATTTATAATTTTTGCGCAAAGCTTCATAAGTCTGGTAGGAGAATTAATTCTATTTCATCGTCTACTATGTTATTACTTTGTATGTTGGAATTCTAATCAAAATACCTGAGGTATTGTCATTTATTTATTTTTTTTGTATTTTTTTTTTTTGTATTTTCCTCAAGCAAAACCTTGTTTGTTTTCTATATGATAACTTTCATTTGAAATTACTATTTCATCAGGTTCTTTAACTCGCAAAATGCATTGTTTTAATTGTTTCAAATCTTTTATGGCTAAAGATTTTTTTTTTTTTTTTTTTTTTTTTGCAGCAGTTTCAAATATTTTGTTGATGAGGTTTAATGATTTGTTTAACAGTATTTACATCTTCACCATAATTGACAACATACATCTTTTGATTCTTTCATCCTAAGAAAACCATATGTTGTGTTAACCGAAGATGGATAGTAGTTTGATTTTTTATTAATGAGAAAGAGGTCAAGACCCTTAAGGCATTTGATAAACTTTAATAAAACCGACTTTTTGACATAAAAATAAAATCCCACCAATAGTCATTAATTTCTTTTTCATCAACTGCTTATAAATTTGATTTTTTAATACATTTTATCTGTGTACGCAGTGATATTGCCAGAGAATAATTAGGTACACAGTTTAAAAGAGCCCAGTCACAACAAAATGTCAGGTGATATTCTCTTCTTCCCCTTCACTCTGGAGATGGTAATGCAAGGTTATTTAATGCATATTTTACCAACTACGTCGAAAAGTTTGAAACTTGGAAGACAAGGTTAAAATGATAGATGGTGACGCAGTTTCTTTGTTTTTGTACGTGCCAGAGGGGATCTTGAACAAATAAACCATTTTAGAGAGGGTTCATTACATGAATTGAGGCAAAAGAAATAAGATGTGTAAAACATGGTTGGTGATATTCTTGTTCTTGTTCATTGTCCTGATCAAAATGAAAAAGATAGATCAAATGCATACAGTATCTCGACAATAAAATACTAAGTAATGTGTTCATTTTGACATAAAGAATTATAATCCATAAAAATTCAAGGAAACGTGGAGCTATTTAGTATTTACATAGTATCCAGAATATAGCTGGTCTAACTTTATGATAAGTATGTATTATCTCATAGTCCAATAGTGTGTACAATTATTTTGTTCTTTGTGATTCGTTACTGCCATTGGTTACTGTATTAGGAAGCTATCTATATAGATGCACATTTATGCGCAAAACTAATTATTTCAATGTGTCACTTCTCTTTACCATAAAAGTTATTTATTCTTTTATTCCGATTTTTACCTAAAAATAATAACAATGAAGAATAATTATAAGGTTGGATGAATATTAGTATGAATATCTTACTCAACTAGTAAGAGATAAAATGAATTTAATACCAGAATATTTATACAAGTATGCAAATATACATCAAATCGTGATTTATAGATTCAGAAATTGCTTGCATTCATAATTGGAGCGTTGCAAAAACATTCTCATTCACTCCAAGCAGACAGGATATTCTTTTAGGAAAAACAGAGAAATATTTTTTCTAACTTGGCAATGAAGCGGCCTACTGCAACGCAAATAATTCTTTATGAAACTCTGCTGCTCTTACTTTCTTCGTGTCACATGCCCTCTCCTTTCCTCCAATGGTGTCAGCGACCTTGCTATTGGTGGAGTACTCAAGCCAATGATCAATGTCTCGCCCCACCCTTTGGCTTTATTCAGTAGAAAACTGCCCAAGGTGGAATTCGCTCGCAAATTGCTGGGGGTTCATTTGTTGGTCCCTCATTTTTTACAAAAGAACATCATTCGCGATTCGTATGGACCACATGTTTCTGGTACACGCCTTCAGTCGACAGTATGGTGGATGGTCTTTCCATCAACACCGACATTTCTCCTCTGTGGCGAATAAAATTGCACTCTTCAACACGTCCATGGGAAAATCAATCCTGTTGCTGAAGCACTGTTAACAAACTCATTGGCCGTCATTCATCTGGGATTTGATTACTATGCTTTTCCATTAGCCCAACGAAGCAACTTTGATGTCCCGCTGCAAGGACTCCCATTAGTTTACTCAGCTTCTCCGGGTCCTGGCCTCCAGGGACAAAGATCCACTCCTAAAGACGTCCTGGATGTATCGGCAGCTGAAATGGGTCATTCCTGCCGAATATTTTCCGCCTACAACCTTCTCCGATAATCTCCATCCCCTAGGTCTCATTGTGGGAAAACTTACTCCTTGCCGCCAATCTTACAAAAGCTAGTAGGGCTATGCATACCGACAGTTCTG
>NC_090729.1:44083580-44088580 GCF_036898095.1 Palaemon carinicauda
CGACATCACACATCCCTGTCTCAGCCCCACTCTCACCGGAAACCAACCACTCACTTCATTTCCTATTCTAACACATGCTTTACTACCTTTGTAGAAACTTTTCACTGCTTGCAACAACCTTCCACCAACTCCATATAACCTCATCACATTACACATTACTTCCCTATCAACTCTATCATATGCTTTCTCCAGATCCATAAACGCAACATACACCTCCTTACCTTTTGCTAAATATTTCTCGCATATCTGCCTAACTGTAAAAATCTGATTCATACAACCCCTAGCTCTTCTAAAACCCCCCTGTACCTCTAAGATTGCATTCTCGGTTTTATCCTTAATCCTATTAATCATTACTCTACCATACACTTTTCCAACTGCACTCAGCAAACTAATACCTCTTGAACTACAACACTCATGCATATCTCCTTTACCCTTATATAGTGGTACAATACATGCACAAACCCAATCTACTGGTACCATTGACAACACAAAACATACATTAAACAATCTCACCAACCATTCAATTAGAGTCACACCCCCTTCCTTCAACATCTCAGCTCTCACACCATCCATGTCAGATGCTTTTCCTACTCTTGTTTCATCTAGTGCTCTCCTCACTTCCTCTATTGTAATCTTTCTCTCATTCTCATCTCCCATCACCGACACCTCAACACCTGCAACAGCAATTATATCTGCCTTCCTATTATCCTCAACATTCAGTAAACTTTCAAAATATTCCGCCCACCTTTTCCTTGCCTCCTCTCCTTTTTAACAACCTTCTATTTCCATCTTTTACTGTCTCTTCAATTCTTGAGCCAGCCTTCCTTACTCTTTTCACTTCCTTCCAAAACTTCTTATTCTCTTCATATGACTGACCCAATCCCTGACCCCACCTCATTTCAGCTGCCCTCTTTGCCTCACGTAACTTGCGCTTTACTTCCACCTTTTTCTCTCTATATTTTTCATACTTCTCTGTACTATTACTCTGCTGCCATTCTTCAAAAGCCCTCTTTTTCTCTTCCACTTTTACCTTCACTCCTTCATTCCACCATTCACTGCCCTTCCTCATGCTGCCTCCAACAACCTTCTTGCCACACACATCACTTGCAATCTCAACAAAACTTTCTTTTACTAACTTCCACTCCTCTAAATTACCAGTTTCTCTTACTCTCACTTCGTCATATGCCCTTTTCAACCTTTCCTGATAATTACTTTTTCCCCCGGTTTTATTAGCTCTTCAACCCTCACTAGCTCCCTTTTACATCCACCTACTCTATTCCCCCACTCTCTTGCTACAACTAATTTTCCATCCACCGAAAATTGATCAGACATACTGTTAGCCATCCCCTTAAACATGTGCACGTCTTTCAATCTTCCAAACATTCTTTCAGTTATCAACACATAATCCAGTAATGCCCTTTCTACTACTCTTCCATTTGCCACTCTTACCCATGTATACTTGTTTTTTTATCTTTCTTTTGAAAAAGCCAGCACTTATTACCATCTCTTGTTCAACACACATATCTACCAGTCTCTAACCACTCTCATTTTCACCTGGTACGCCATACTTCCCAATGACACCTTCTACATCTCCAGCGCCCACTCTAGCATTCAAGTCACACATGACAACTACATAATTCCTTCTACCCAGTCCTTCTACACAACTCGTTAATTCAATCCAGAACTCATTCCGCTCTTCTTCACTTTTCTCACTACCAGGCCCTTACGCACTGACAAACGCCCAACATTCCCTACGCAACCGAACCTTTACACACATTAACCTAGATGATATCTCCTTCCATTCCACTACTATATATAATATATATACATATATATATATGTATATATATATATATATATATATATGTATATATATATATATATATATATATGTATATATATATATATATATATATATACATATAAATATAGATAGATATATGCATATATATATATATATATATAAAATATATGTATATATATATATATATATATATAGAGAGAGAGAGAGAGAGAGAGAGAGAGAGAGAGAGAGAGACTGTATGTATATATATACATATATATATATATATATATATATATACATATATATATATATGTATATATATATATATATATATGTTTATATTTATATATATACATACATATATATATATATATATATATGTATTTATATCTATCTATGTGTATATATATACATATATATATATATATATATACATATATATATATATATATATATACATATATATATACATATATATATACATATATATATATATATATATATATATATGTATATATATATACACATAGATAGATATAAATAAATAAATATATATATATATATATATATATACCAATAGATAGATATCAATAAATAAATAAATAAATGAATATATATATATATATATATATATTTATATCTATCTATGTATATATATATATATATATATACATACATATATATACATATATATATATATATATATATACATAAATATATATATAAACATATATATATATATATATGTGTGTGTGTGTGTGTGTGTGTGTGTGTACATACATGGATAAATGCACATAAGAATAGAAGGGATGCTTATATTATGTACAGTGGTAGTAATGTAAAAAGAAGTCAGAGTCTCTAGCTTAAAGTAGTGGCCATGGATTGTTTGGCAAAACATCTATGAATGCTTTTACATGTAATAGTATTACGAGTATCTGTAAGGATAAGGAAGACAGTAGGATCAAAAACAAGAACCATATAGTGGAAGGTAAAATATGAGAAATGTTAAACAAAGTTCAAAGGAGTAATGCCAGTAGTGTTAGATCTGAAAAAAAAAAAGTGTGACGTTTGATATTTTATCGGGAAGATCTATGAATGACATTGTCTTGGTGGTGGAAAGAAGAAGTTATGTTTCTATCAAGAGAAAATATGATGGTAAGTCTTAAATGATTTAATCAAAGAGTTATTGTAATTAGACATATTTTTAAGGCGAAACAGCATAGAATTAGGAGGAAAGTAGAAAGACTAACATCTTAAACATATGGTGAGTCTTATGAAAAGCTTAATACAAAAGATGGAGAAAATTATTTGTACCGATTGGCCAAGCAGAGAGATAAAACAGTGAAATGTATGCAGGATGAAAGAATCATTAAATATGGAAATGGATTGGAGGGTGCCAAATGGAGGGAAAGAATACTGTAGAGAGCTCATGAATACGGAGTACATACCACAGGAGAGATTGGTAGAAACTCTGCATATATATAGAAAAGTACAAGCCATAAATGAGATGGAGGTATGAAACGCTTTGTAGAAATTCAAGAAAGGAAAGGTGATGGACCCTGGTGGTATTCCTGTAGTGTGGAGGTGCCTGGGAGATGTAACATTTAGGTTCCTAAGAATTTACTTCAACAGATTCTTGGTAGTAGAGAATAGTGGAGAATGAGTGTTCTTGTGCTTATTTAAAGAAAATAAGGGAGATGTTCCACGTTGCAAAGACTGCCATAGTGCGAAGTTTTTAAGACATAGGCTGAAGATTTTGGAATAAGTAGTAGGAACTAGACTAAAGGTACATGTAACAGTCAGTAGACGGTAATATAGGTTCATGCCAGTTAGGAGAACGTCAGAGAATTGCTTAGCAAATGTTAATTGAAAAATATCGAGGATAGAAAAAAAATTGCATTGTGCCTTTGTGAACCTAGTGAAGGCTTATGGTATGGTACCATGATAGGAATTGCCGTATTATACGAGAAGTGCTGTAATGGACAAGAATAATGTAGGTGAATTGCGGGATATTCAAAAGAACAGTCTAACAGTAGTAAGATGTGCTGTAGGAAGAGTGGAATTACTTTACTTATATCTTATTTCTAAGGCTGCTTATCTGATTCCTTACAGCAGGGGAACCCTACTCTCTACAGGACCTCCACGGACGTTTTATGATGTTCTTTCTGGAGCATTTGTTCGCTTACTGTTTGGTCATCACTGTCAAAACTCTCGCAGCATAAGAAAGTCTTCCGTTTCCTCTTGAAAGACTTGATATCTTCAATTGTTCGGATTTCTCGTGGCAGCCTATTGTATAGTCTCGGGCCGTATATTTAAAAGCCGTAGAGCCTCCAATAGACATGTTTGATGATTGGATGGAATTGCACCAGGGATTAACTTTAAATCCTTTCTAGCTCGCAATATATCATGGACAGATTGACTGCTGTATTACACTGGAGTCTCCATGTTCTATATTATCTGCAGATGGAATAGTGACATGCGGAGAGAGTAACGAGGCCCATGAAGGAAACCAGGAAATTTGGAGGTATGCTCTTGAGTGAAGTGTTATTAAATAGGCCAAAGTAAGGTGTGTAAATGTGTAAATAAGAGAAATGACAGGAATGCAGCCGACTGAAAGGTATAGAACTGAAAATGATAGATAAATTTAAATATTTATTATCAACCATACAAAGTGATGATGGGTACGATTAGGAGGTTAGAAAGTGTCTTGAGAAGACCATCTTGTGTTGTATGTCACAAAAAGGATTTGAGAAAGTCAGAAAGGAAGGCCTATAATGCATTGGTAAGACCAGCGTAGTTTTGTAATTTGAAGATCTCACTTCTATCCAAAAAGTTATAAGCAGAAATAGACGATCCAAAAATAAAAAATGTTAATGTTACTGCCTAGGTTATCGTTGAAGGATAAAATCAGAAATAAATTCATTACAGGAGCTGCACATGTAAATTAGATGGGAAAGAAAAGGGAAGCAAGACAAAGGAGGTTCGTTCGCTTGAATAGAAGGAAGGAAGATTAATGTTGGGAAGAGGATGCTAAGCATGAAGCTTCCTAGTAGAAGGAAGAGAGGAAGGCTTAAGAGAAGATTCAGAGATCTTAACATTTCAAATATAAGAATTACATTCTGAAAAAGAAGGAATGTGACTGATCGGGGTAATGGTGATTTCAATAAAGATGTTAAAGAAATATGTTTTTCCACAATCTCAGTTATATATGCAG
>NC_090729.1:44096080-44098580 GCF_036898095.1 Palaemon carinicauda
CCATCCGGCACCTTCAGGAGTTTTTGGGGACGGTTAACTACTACAGTCGCTTCTTCCCAAACAATGCCCACATCCTGATTCCCCTCACCAACGTCCTGAAGGGAAAAGCCAGGAAGCTCGTCTGGGGTCCACTGCAGCAACGCACCTTCGACAGGAAGAAGGCTGCCTTTGCCGAAGCCACCACCCTGAGGTACCACGACAACAGCGACCCCCCTGAAGTTGACTACCGACGCCAGCAACGTCGCCTGCGGTGCTGTCCTCGAACAGACCGTCAATGGTTACTTGCAGCCCTTGGCATTCTTCAGCAAGAAACTCACACCTGCGAAAACCAGGTACAGCAGATTTGACAGGGAGCTCCTCATCATCTACCTCGCCTTCCACCACTTCAAATACAATACTTGAAGGTACCCCCTTCACCATCGCGACGGACCACCAGCCCCTGATCCATGCTTTCACAAAGTCTTCAGAGAGATGGTCCTATCGCCAACAACGATACCCTACGTACCGGGGAAGAAGAGCCCCGTCGCCGACGCCTTCTCCAGGATCGAGATCAATGAAGTCCACCTGGGTATCGACTACGCTAACCTTGCCATAAAACAGCAGAGCGACCCCGAGGCATAGGACTATCGTACAAAAACATCAATGCTACAGATGAAGGACATTCTTCTCGGACCACCCAGGGAAACCATCCTCTGCGACACCAGCCCTTGCCAATGGATTCCTGCCTCCTGAAGAAGGAAGATTTTCGTCGTGATCCACGGATTATCACATGCCTCGGGTCGTACTATAGCCTATCTTACTACCCAAGAAATTCATCTGGCCAAGGATCAAGAAAGATGCCCGTGAGTGGGTGCGAACCTGCGTTAAGTGCCATATGAGTAAGGTCAACCGCCATACTGAATCGGGAGTCGGCGATTTTCCCCAAACCCAAGAGACGATTTCGATCACATCCACTTAGGGTACCCCTGCCTCCTTCAGGTTCTGCATGAAACTTCCTGACGATCGTCGACCGCTCCACTATAGAATTAGAAGAAACTTCGATGTTCGAACCAACCGCCCATGCCTGCACCGAAGCTCTTTTGTAGAGTTGGATCAGTCTCTTCAGTATCCCCCGACGATATCACGATGGACAGGAGATTTGCCTTCTTGTCAGACATCTGGGTCTCTCTGGCAAACCTGAGGGGATTGACACTCCACAGCACCATGGCATATGACGCTGCAGGCGAATGGCATGGTCGAGATATCTCATCATACTTTCAAGGCAGCCCTCATGGCGAGATATAAGGACGAACATTGGAAAGCGCAACTCTCATGGGTCCTCCTAGGCCTTCGCACCGCCTCCCCAGGCAGACAGTGAATCTTCCTCTTTGGAGAATGTCTACGGCGAGGCGCTTACAGTACATGGTGAGTTCTTCCCTGCAACTACCCCTGTGGAGAAGGTCTACGGTGAGGCGCTTACAGAACATGGTGAGTACTTCCCTGCAAACTACCGATGACACTAAGATAGAGATCACTGGGAAATTCAGGCCATGCCTGAAAACGCATGGGGTCAGGACCAGACACTTCATGCCCAAAAACCTTGATGACTGCGACTAAGTCTTTATCAGATTCGATGCTCACCTCTGAATAGACCTTCTCGCGGCCCTATAAGGTCATCAGAAGAACAGCCAAATCTTTCCTTCTGAACGTCCATGGACGAGAAGATTGGGTGACAATCGACAGATTGAAACCAGCGCTCCTTAAAGGCAACGAGAAGATCACCGTGGGCGCTGGTAGACCCAGGATACCGCCTCAGAACAAATCATTTACCAAGCGTGAGAAAACCACGCAACGACTAGGGAAAACGATTCCTCCGAAACAGAGCAACCTTCCCCTCCAGGCAAGCCCAGAGGGGGAAAAACGTCGCCCTCCACGATATATGGATTAATTGCATCAACCATCTTTGATGGCCGCTGTCGGTGGAAGGAGTACTTGTAAGGACATCGTTTTACCCGTCGTGTTTCCTCCCCCTGTACACATTTCTGATAATTGAAATATTATTATTTATTCCAAGCAGTGAATATTTGTATCATGTTTTTGCACTATTTAGGAGCATTATTTTAATCTATAATATTGTATATTTCCTTAGGCTATCACCTAAGTATTTGTTAATTTATTCGTATAAAAAACACAATGATTTTGGCAGTGGGAACAGTTTCCCTTCTGCGTTACTTTTCGGTATGCACTCTGTAATGTAGTGAGCGTTGCAAGTCTAGTAGACGAGTAAGTCTCTCTCTACTCGTCTTGCTGTCCTCAAAATACACACTCATATATATTATATATATATATATATAAAAGGGTGTTTGTGCGTGTGCGTGTGTGTGTGTGTATGTGTGGGTGTGTTTGCGTGTATGTGTGTGTGTGTGTTTGAGTGCGACTGTATTTGTATCCAAGCCAATTAAAGTAATTATTTTTTATTGAAGTTGTGAATTCTTGTCTTGAAATAAATCAGGCAAACACT
>NC_090729.1:44106080-44108580 GCF_036898095.1 Palaemon carinicauda
ACGTCACTGATTACATAACTGATCATTCACAATATCATTTTATGGTAGAACAGTCACAAACCTACAAAAATATATCAAGTTTATTTAAATTGGTCAATTCAAACTAAAGTTATGGAGCTTGAAAGTTCCCTATCTCGAAAGCTCAGATATGGTGTGTCGTTCGGAAGGGGTTAAAAAAACGGTGTCTGGGACATAGTACGAATGAGAATATCTCCTTTTAACATTCTTTATTTTATTGCCAGGACCCATGGGTACCAGAAAATACCCCTTAAGTATATGTATTTTTTTGGAGGGGTGCATGTGGACCCACTGTAGCCCACCGACTATTAGTAGTAAACTACAAAATCTCACTTATCAATAATTTCAATGCATAAATGATTTTACTTTTTCACGTCTTGATTTGGAGTTATATCATTAATGATGAGTGTATTTATATGTATGTGTGTGTATGTGCGTGTATACTTAAGAGTATTTTTTTTGTGCGTATACCTATTCCTGAAGGTATAATCCTAGGAAGCTTGAATACACTAACACGAATGATTGAATATTCAATCATATCTAAAAAAAATTCATAATCTTCAGATTATAGAAAATACTCTAGCTCAAATCAAAACAATTATGCTATATTTTAGTGAAGTAATTAGAGCATATAAAAACATTTCGAATTTTCCGTACTATCTTATTAATGATTAATAATATGATAATAATCCCATCATCATGTCAGGTGCGTTTAGTACCAATTTTTTTTCATTAACATGATGTCCCTTAACTAAACTTCCAAGTAAACCGCTTGTTTGTACACTTTATCCGGTAATATTTAAGAGGATTTGTAATAAGTCCTAAAATGAATAATGATAATTTATATCATTTTGTAATTACTTAGACCTATATTAAACTCAAGTGTTTTATTTCGAATCACTGTCTCATTAATATCATTTGAAATAATTTAACAGTCAATCAATTATTCGCAAATAGTGATTTCAAGTATCAAATGAATTACTGAGAAAATTCCTAATATACTCTCATTATTAAAAATGCTATTTAATTATTATCAAATAAAGTGATTTACTTACCAATCAATTAGTCACTGAAAATGATTTCCAGTATCAAAGGATTTAAAAAAAAATCTTAATTAGTCTCACTGGAGAGGTGTAGGTGTCAACTCAAACATATATTTCAATATTACCTATAATAATGTAAGGTACCATCTTTCTGAATAACCTTGGGCCATTCCCATTTTCAATTTATTTTAAGATTATCAAAAAGTGTAAGATATTTTGGTTTTAATATAACAGAAGACAATTCATTCTAATTTTCTAAGTGATATAATTTTGGTGTGTATCTTGACGCAACTACAGGCTTTGGGAAATAGACGAGAAAAAAGATGTTAGTAATGAAAATGTTATTTGCACTGAGAGATGTCGACTCTCATAATACTATAAGCATATTCAATTATATATAAGTACTATTTTTTTCAGACTGGTAAGCGATTTTAATCTTTACCAGATTTTCTTGGTAAACCATTTATTCTGTATTTTCCGCAAGAAAAGTAAAGTGAAAAATGGACGAAAATCAGAAATCCTATCCCCTACTCGAACCTGCTTCGTGCACTGTTTTTCGTACCAGAGCCATTTTTGCTCCACAATGGGTTATCATATCAGCGCTACTCCCTCGTTTTTGGAGATGGGATGGCATTTCTTTGGGTACGTTATTCACTTGAGAGGTTTACAGATATTGCTATTCGCCGGAGTATAATGTTCATATTACCGTATTTATTTATAAATTTGTGGGTAGGCCCATCCTTATATCAATGATAAAAGCTGTGTGGCATAAGGAGCTTGATTTCTTAAGTGCTCTATTAGAAAAAACACAATCCATCGGTGATTCTAGCAGTAGGGGAAATAAAATAGATTTTAATCCCATTAATTATAAAATCATTCAAAGATATGTTATTTCTTTATGTTTAAAAAAAAAACTTTTTTTTTTTTATTTCTTACCATCGTATTTTATGATGGAAATCCTTGCTAACTTTCTTAGCCTGATAGATATTCTCTATATGAGTTTTCATCGTAAAATATGTCTGGTTATATTTAGTGCCACATTCGAGCAATGGTAATTGCGCTTTTGCAAATATCTTTTTTTATGATATTATATACATATATATATATATATATATATATGTGTGTGTATATATATATATATATATATATGTATATATATATATACATACATATAGATATATATATATATATATATATACACATATATATATATATATATATACATATAATGTATATATATATATATATTTATTTATATATATATATATATATATATACATACACATACACATATACATACATATACATATATATATACATATATATATATATATATATATATACAAATACACGTATACACATACATATACATACATCCATATATACATACATGCATATACAAATACCTATATATACACATACATACACATACATACATA
>NC_090729.1:44113580-44118580 GCF_036898095.1 Palaemon carinicauda
TTTGGCCTTGAGTAGTTTTATTTATTGCTTGAGTCGCAAAGTGGAAAATGCTATAGATGCTAATGCAGAATATCATATATAATTCTAAGTGAAATGTGTATTATTACTATTCCATCTGCTTTGAAGCCCCGTGTAGATGTATTTACTTACTGGCTTTTGTATTTAGAGGTCAAAGGTCCATTATCAATTGGAGGAGTTTGGTAGAGGTGAGATTATGTTTGTATTACATACTAGAGAAAAGGTGATTTTTGAAAGGAATGAAATATTAAAGCGCTCAGCTGCTATTGGTGTTGTTAGGATCGGAGGAAATAAATGGAAAATGCTATAAATAGGTCAGAAACCTGTGAACAAATTTAACTAAAGTTTGACTAAAGTCGAAAATATTGTCAGATAAAAGTGAAATCGCATGGTATCTCTAATCCCTATTCATCAGTCCCTTATATTACAGATCCCCCTAAGAAACACATAAGAAAGGTTTTCCATGATACAGACACTTAAAAGGAATAATCATATAATGGATTTCCTGGAAACTCGATGTTTAAAGCTTAGGTAATAAGTCTAGAATTAATATTTGCATACTATGGCAGAATACTTCCAAATTTAGATAATTGTTGAAATTATTAAACATTTTTGGACAGGAAACATGATGAATTATTGGTAAAAAATAGAAAGAATACCGCAAAGGTAAATTCCCTATAATATCTAGCCAAAGATTTAACGGTCTTTTATATTTCCTAATTATATAATAAGTCCATCAATATTCTATTGCTGAAAGTTTAACTTTTTCTATTCTTCATGATAAACGGTGCCACGGGATACGACAATTTCCCAGAGACCAACGGCTTATCATATGATTATTAGTTAGCCAAACCAATCTCCCTCCAATTTAACACTGTAGAAGGCCATGTAGTGCATACAGATCACTCAGCAGGTAGACCATAGACCAACCCAAACCACCACCCATAGCTGACAGGGACGTGTGCGTTGCGGCAATTTCATCCAGGTTAAAACTCACACCCGAAGATCCGAAATCAGCAATGTATATACTTAACTTATAGTCTAATATTCAGATGAAATAATGATGAAGTATTTATAAATTATCCATGCTCAAAAAACTACTTGACTTACAAGAGAAAGAGGACATATATTGAATACTGATCATTAGATAGAATTAAAGGTAATTTGTTATCCATTAAACGGATTAACTACACGCATGAAGTGAAGGAGTCTTTCATCTTTTATTTCCTAGAATCGTAATGTGAATCGTAAGATGTATATCCTATTCGTCCATAAATTTGAAGGAATAATGACAGACTCTTGAGACTATAGCCTCGAATGTTTTCATATTGTGTAATTCTATTTGTTAAAGCATCAGGTTATCAAGAAAATGGATATATAAAAAATTTAGGACATATTAAGATATCCACTGACAATAAAATTCAACTATTGGATAGTCCATACCTTTATTATGCAAAAGGGATTTTATGTGATGATTAACTAGCGGCAGCATATAATTAGGCTTTGAATGTTATGAATGATAAGAAAGGGCCATACCTAGTATAAAAGTAAAAAAGCAATTATTCATAGCTGAAAATGGGTTCAATGAAGAATCAGAGTAGTCTTAATGTTGTATATTTTCCTTCTTAAAACTCAGGTATTTTTACTGCATTTAGGTGAAAGGCATCACTATTTTCTTAAGACTTTTTCTCATGTCGTAACAAAAATAAATATCAGCCTCCAGGATAATAAGGGTAAGAAGACAAAGAATCGATTTTAGACTCAAAAGATTATCCTGTCACTGACTTTTTATCAAAAGAAATAATGACTAAATCAATCTGGAAACGTTAAGTGGAAATGAGGTCACTGTTAAAGGGAACGAAATAATGTAGAAGAAGTATTCTTAAAAATTTGCGTAAAAATGTTAGAACAGTTCAATGAAGTACAGTACTTTACATAGGATACTGAAAGATGTAGAACAGACTTTTATATTTTTTTTTTTTTTTGAGTGGAGAAAGATTCTCAGAAATTCTAAAGGAGTAAAATTTAGTTTTCATGCGGGGTTAGTATAACGGGAATTTTCTCTGTTGGTAAATGCAATAAAAGTTTGAGTGATTTAATTAGTTCATCTTTGTTTCAGTATCACAAAAACCGTCATAATACAGGCCTCTTTTGCTCTAATATCAGCTATGGATGGTAAATATGGAATACACAATGATAGTAAAGAGATTTTTATTCAATATAAATGGTAGTAATTTTAGAACATTTCATATAAACACCCTTTATTCAACTCTACCTTTTCATATCAAATTTAATCAAAATCTCTCTCTCTCTCTCTCTCTCTCTCTCTCTCTCTCTCTCTCTCTCTCTCTCGTTCGTGTAGAAATACTGATATTTATTGCAATATATGGAAAATAATTCAATGCTACTACCCACATAATTACTTTGTGGGTAATTAAGCAGAAATGTAAATAAAATAAGATAAACCACATTTATTTATCATTCATTTCTTCAATATGATGTGACATAAAAAAGATACTTCACTAATTTTCTTTTTGTGCTCATTTTACATTGTTTGATATGAAGGTAATTCATAATTGAAAATTGTTTTCACATTAGTTATGATATGATAAATGTTGTAATGTGCGATTATCTAATCGCTTAGTAACATAAATCTCGAGTTTTGCGACCATGAAAGTTTGTGATCTCGTCGGTCCTAATATCATATATAACTTACATACTACTTTTAAGAAAGTCCTACGCAAAAAGCTTTTGCCTTTTTTTTTTTTTTTTTTTTTTTTTTTTTTTTTTTTACTATAAGGTGATAACCTGATATGTTAGAACGTGCCATGCCCTTATTCCATAATGATTCTGGTTTATCTGTCAAACAGAAACCGATATTTTGATTCCTGTACATCGAAGTTGAAACACTTACATTTTTCCCATGCTATCGAGATTTTATCATTTGGGTATAGAGATCAATACATATTAGCTAGACCGGATATAAAGCACTGAAAAAGGTTTCAATAAATTGATTACGAAGAGAAAGGTGTACTGTGTCTGGACAAAGTTTTCAATTGAAAATTAAAGGGAAGAAGTATCAATAAATATGGTGTGAAAGTAAGCGAAAAATATAGAAGACATTGATCCAATGACATAGCGTATAATATATGACAGAGTTTATGGCACCAATCGATTTACATTTTTTATGATGTCTCTCCGAGACAGATCAAGAAATAATACGTGAGGAAGATCTGCTCTATGTAACCAGAAACTTATACATAAAGAATACTGTGTTATTTATAATATTCAGAAAGATATACCTTTTTATCCGCATTATGCTTATATGTATATATATATATATATATATATATATGTATATATATATATATATATATATATATATTTGTGTATGTGGCTGTGTGTGTATTTGTGTTCTTGTATGTTTGTGTGTGTGTGTTTGTGTATGTAGCGTATACAATAATAAACCAAAACAACAAAGAGATGTAAATTTTTTCCACTACAGGATAAAACCCTAAGACACGTCTTCATTTCATCAACATGCGGGCCATCAGCGGATTGGTGATGGTAAGGGACTGATCCCTCAATTCAAATCAAGTTAATATAGGTGGTCCTGACTAGTACAGCAAACAAGAGAGAGAGAGAGAGAGAGAGAGAGAGAGAGAGAGAGAGAGAGAGAGATATTAAAGGAATCGATCTTAATCAGCAAGAAACGAGAGAATGGTGGATTGCATGGGTAGCATACTCATGCTTTTTCGTTCGATGTATATCCGATATCTTAGGTAATAACTCATTTAGAATTATTTTGATGATATATAACCTTTCCCATCCTATGAGTATGATGCGATGGTGTTTTATGCGACACTTGAATTTACGCTTCTGGAGAAGTATTGCCTCCAATAATCGTTACTCCGGTAATAAAATCTGAAATGGTATACACACACACACACACACACACACACACATATATATATATATATATATATGTATATATATATATATATATATATATATATATATATATATATAAAAGGATTACAAATAGCATAAGGAAAAGTTGTATCCCTGATGCAATATATTTAAGAAGTATAATATAAATTACCATTGGGTAATCAAAAAAACATTTATCTCTTGCCTAAATGCTAAATGGTTAGAGTTCTCTCGCTTGTGGGTACACTCGGGGACACTAATCTACCCTATTTTTTTTTCTTCTTTTTTTTTTAAGGTATGATGTGCAGGCTTAATAGAAGGGCCATGGATGCATGGTGGTTTATCAAGAGGTTGTCGTTTCCTTATCTGGTTATTTTTCTTCTCAAAACACTCCTTACTGTCCTCCCTTAGTTGAAGTGGCTATCCTGGAGGGCATTTAGCCTTGCATGGTTGAGCAGTTTTACTGCCTTTTTTGTTTCTTCTATAGTCTATGGTTTTGAGCAATCACTTCATTTATATTGTTGTACATCTTGTTTTTGTTTTATTTCTTGTTAATGTACCTTTTGAGTATGATGTCTCTTTATTATTACAATTAATTCTTATGCTGTCTGGAGACATTGAGCGAAATCCGGGACCATTACGCCCTAGATTTCGTCAATGTCGTCTGCAGTATTGCAATATTCGAGGTCTTTATGCAAATATTCAAGACCTTAAAGTTTTGTCCAGACAGTATGATATCCTTTTAAGCTTAGAAACTTTGATTTCTAAAATGAGGCACTCATCTGAGCTCCTTATAACTCGTTTTAAGAAGCCAATAATATATATATATATATATATATATATATATACTTATATATATATATATAAATATATAAATATATATATATATATATATATATATATATTTATATTTACATATATATATATATATATATATATATGTATGTATATACATAGGTATATATAAATATATATATATATATATATATATATGTATATATATACAGTATATATATATATATATATATACCCGCATACACACACACATATAT
>NC_090729.1:44131080-44143580 GCF_036898095.1 Palaemon carinicauda
ATATTTCAAATAAGCCAAATATATTAATACATTCAAGTCTGGATTCTCTTAACGACCTCAGGATCAGAGCCCCAGGCGGAACCGCCCAAAGACTATAATATCGGACCGGCGGGGATTTGAAACCCTCGTCCAGGATATCTGTATGCCAGTGACCATACCACTCAGCCACGAAGTAAGATAAAAGTCAATGACAATTCTTCCATACATATACCTGTCAAATTCAAGTTTTCTCTACTTAGAATTGAAATCAACCCATCTTCACCATCGTAGCTAATTGGTAGGTTTGGGACTTGGCATTCGATTAATGATAAATTTTTGCACATTTAAACGTGTTTCTTTCATATTTCAAATAAGCTATATATATTAATACATTAAAGTCTGGATTCTCTTAACGACCTCGGGATCAGAGCCCCAGGCGGAACCGCCCAAAGACTAGAATATCGGACCGGCGGGGATTTGAACCCTCGTCCAGGAAATCTGTATGCCAGTGACCATACCACTCAGCCACGAAGAAAGATAAAAGTCAATGACAATTCTTTTATACATATACAAGTCAAATTCAGGTTTTCTGTACTTAGGATTGAAATCAACCCATCTTCACTATCGTAGCTAATTGGTAGGTTTGGGACTTGACATTTGATTAATGATAAATTTTTGCACATTTAAACGTGTTTCTTTCATATTTCAAATAAGCCGTATATATTAATACATTAAAGTCTGGATTCTCTTAACGTCCTCGGATCAGAGCCCCAGGCGGAACCGCCCAAAGACTATAATATCGGACCGACGGGGATTTGAACCCTCGTCCAGGATATCTGTATGCCAGTGACCGTACCAGTCAGCCACGAAGAAAAAATAAAAGACAAAGACAATTCTTCTATACATATACCTGTCAAATTCAAATGTTTTTTTACTTAGAATTGAAATCAACATATCTTCACTATCGTAGCTAATTGGTAGGTTTGGACTTGGCATTCGATTAATGATAAATTTTTGCACATTTAAATGTGTTTCTTTCATATTTCAAATAAGCCAAATATATTAATACATTCAAGTCTGGATTCTCTTAACGACCTCGGGATCAGAGCCCCAGGCGGAACCGCCCAAAGACTATAATATCGAACCGGCGGGGATTTGAACCCTTGTCCAGGATATCTGTATGCCATTGACCATGCCACTCAGCCACGAAGAAATATAAAAGTCAATGACAATTCTTCTATACATATACCTGTCAAATTCAGGTTTTCTCTACTTAGAATTGAAATCAACCCATCTTCACCATCGTAGCTATTTGGTAGGTTTGGGATTTGGCATTCGATTAATGATAAATTTTTGCACATTTTAAACGTGTTTCTTTCATATTTCAAATAAGCCAAATATATTAATACATTCAAGTCTGGATTCTCTTAACGACCTTGGGATCAGAGCCCCAGGCGGAACCGCCCCAAAGATTATAATATCGGGACCGGCGGGGGATTTGAACCCTCGTCCAGGATATCTGTATTCCAGTGACCATACCACTCAGCCCGCGAAGAAATATAAAAGTCAATGACAATTCTTCTATACATATACCTGTCAAATTCATTGACTTTTATTCTTTCTAGGGTTTGAACTCCCTACCTATTCAATGACGTTTTGAACATAGCTACTATGAATATTTAATTGATGAGATTGTTGAAGCTAATGTGATTGAAAAAATGTCAAACCGTTCACCGTTTTTCTCAAATTATTATGGATAATTAGAGCTAAAGCAAGATGTAGTAATAAACAATAACCCCTAAAACTAAATAAATAAGTGGTATTACTTTAACTTATTCAACAAAACATTAATTATTTAATCGTAGAAAGTAAGATGTATATTAAGCTACAATGAAAAGAAAAACTAAACATGAACATCAGAAAGTATGAAGATAAACATTTTGAATAGGATCTTGATACTAAGCCGAACGGTGTGAAGAACTAGGGTGGTGCAATCAATAAAGAATAATTATGAGACATTTTGAGAACCTGTCGATTCAAACCATGTAATGCTTGAAATAACAACGAAATTAATCTCGTGAGAGAAAATATAAAAAAAACATTTTTTTTCTTGTCTGAAAACTATAAAAAAACTATAGACATACGAACAACTAACAATTTAAGAAAAAATATATCTCTGGCGTATATATATATATATATATATATAATATATATATATATATATATATATATATATATATATATTTATATATACATATATATATATATATATATATATATATATATATATATATATATATATAATATATATATATATATAATATATTATTACTATCCAAGCTACAACCCTAGTTGGAAAAGCAAGATGCTATAAGCCCAGGGGCTCCAACAGGGAAAAAAAAATAAGCCCAGTGAGGAAACGAATTAAGGAAATAAATAAATGAAGAGAACAAATTAACAATAAATCATTCTAAAATAAGTAAACAAAACGTCAAAACAGACATGTCATATATAAACTATTAACAACATCAAAAAACAAATATGTCATAAATAAACTATAAAAAGACTCATGTCCGCCTGGTCAACAAAAAAGCATTTGCTTCCAACTTTGAACTTTTGAAGTTCTACTGATTCAACCACCCGATTAGGAATATCATTCCACAACTTGGTAACAGCTAGAATAAAACTTCTAGAGTACTGCGTAGTATTGAGCCTCGTGATGGAGAAGGCCTGGCTATTGGAATTAACTGCCTGCCTAGTATTACGAACAGGATAGAATTGTCCAGGGAGATCTAAATGTAAAGGATGGTCAGAGTTATGAAAAATCTTATGCAACATGCATAATGAACTAATTGAACGACGGTGCCAGAGATTAATGTCTAGATCAGGAATAAGAAATTTAATAGACCGTAAGTTTCTGTCCAACAAATTAAGATGAGAATCAGCAGCTGAAGACCAGACAGGAGAACAATACTCAAAACAAGGTAGAATGAAAGAATTAAAACACTTCTTCAGAATAGATTGATCACCGAAAATCTTGAAAGACTTTCTCAATATGCCTATTTTTTGTGCAATTGAAGAAGACACAGACCTTATATGTTTCTCAAAAGTAAATTTACCGTCGAGATTCACACCTAAAATTTTGAAAGAGTCATACATATTCAAAGAAACATTATCAATACCTGAAGATCCGGATGTTGAGGAGCCACCGTCCTTGACCTACTTACAATCATACTTTGAGTTTTTTTTTAGGATTCAACTTCATACCCCCATAATTTGCACCATGCGCTAATTCTAGCTAGATCTCTATTAAGGGATTCACCAACCCTAGATCTACATTCAGGGGAGGGAATTGATGCAAAGAGAGTAGCATCATCTGCATATGCAACAAGCTTGTTTTCTAGGCCAAACCACATGTCATGTGTATATAGTATGAAAAGTAATAGGCCAAGAACACTACCCCTGTGGAACCCCGGATATCACATTCCTATAATCACTATGGTGCCCATCAACAACAACTCTTTGAGATCTATTACTTAAAAAAATCAATAATAATGCTGAGAAACGACCCCACCCACTCCCAACTGTTTCAGTTTTAAAACAAGGGCCTCATATATATATATATATATATATATATATATATAATATATATATATATATATATATATATATATAATATATATATATGCATAAATATAAATAAATATATACATATACATATGCATATACATATGTATATATATATATATATATATATATATATATATATATATATATATATTATATATATATATATATATATTTATATATATATATATATATATATATATATATATATATATATATATATATATATATTTATATGTATATATATATATATATATTTATATATATATATATATATATATATATATATATATATATATATAGATAGATAGATAGATAGATAGATATGGAGATTATAAACATGAATAGTGCTTCAAGGTGGAAGTGGAATGCTCTCTCTCTCTCTCTCTCTCTCTCTCTCTCTTCTCTCTCTCTCTCTCTCTCTCTCTCTCCTCCTCTCTCTCTCTCTCTCTCTATATATATATATATATGATAATATATATATATATGTGTGTGTATGTATATATATATATATATATATATATATATATATATATATATATATATATATATATGCATACTTAACTAAATAAAAGGGTAGTTTACCGTTTTCTTTCTTGTTATGGGCTAACCTCATCTCAGGATTCATTTTGAAAAGACTTGGGATGTTTGTTATAATTCTATGAATTAACCACGAGCCTTGCTATGAGCATTCAGAATTCATTTGCTTTTCCGAGGGGTGCACATGGAATAATGAAACCCCTGTGTGGTTGATGAATAAGAAGACCTTCTAAAATATATGCTACAGTAGATATACTTGAAAGCTCCAAATTTATTACCCTTTAAAACAGATTTTTCTGAGGATTACCCGAAAAACGTTTGTTTGTCGAGGAAGTATGTGTGTGTGTCCATTTTCCTTTAGACGTTAAATCCTTTGGTTAAAAGGAAAAGGTTCGTCGAAATGGAAAAAGTTAGATTTGGAGAAAGTTACTGGTAATTGATTAAAGAACTATAGCTGGAAGATAATGGACCAAAAGCGTTCGAAGAAGAGAGAGAAAAAGAGAGAGAGAGAGAGAGAGAGGAGAGAGAGGAGGGAGAGAGAGAGAGAGGAGAGAGAGAGAGAGAGATAGAGAGAGAGGAGAGGAGAGGAGAGCGTTTATTTAACAGGATTAACAAATTATTATTTGCATATCAGTATTCATATCATCAATAAGCATCCAGTGAAGTGGTTGTAGAGTGAGTTTATATTTTCATTAAATGGAAAGTAAATTAACTGAATTTTTATAATCATTTCTTTGGATTTTGTTTTAGATAAAAAATAAACTAATAAAACGTAAAAGTTGATAAAAAATATATGTCAATAAACCTAGTAAATTATATCTAAATTTGAGAAGTAAGGTGCAATATTTCTCTGTTGTGAAAACCAAATTGAAATTAATCATCGAAAAATTTTCAACGAATAAGTTCCGATAATTAAGATAAGAAAAATAGCTTGGATCAGGTGAACCCATCCTTTTATATTTCCGGTATATAAAGCTAGTCTCTTGTTTTCGAGTGTCTCGAATGAATATTTTCAGTATCAACGTAATTATCATTCCATATTTAATTATTACTCCTGTTGTTGTTGCTTTTATTTTGGTATAGTTCATGATGTGATAGCAATAGGGTCAAATATTTAGGTAATATGAAATTCCATTAAGTAGTGTAAATAAAGGGAGTTTACCTGATCGTTGAAGACCTAATGGCAGCTCATTGTTTACCTCGCACACAACCAAGGCACCTTTTATTACGTCGAGTAATCACGTAATTCTGCGTAAAGGAGACAAAAAACATAATTCACTTTATGCTTTTATTGTATTTCGTCTTTTTTGTTTGGAATTTTTTTCACTATTATGTTGTACCATTCCGGATCTTAGCAAGATTTTGGCGAAAGTTAGTCAATCCCAGGCATTTTTCTTTTTCCCAACAGACTTTGGTAAGTATATATCTCTTAGCAGAGGGCTGAGGGGTAGACCTCAGTTCCTTATTCAATTTACGTTGTTTGTAATGGTGGACACTAGCTAAGTGTGCAGTATACTTGGTAAATTATTGCTTCCCTCTTAAGAACCCAAAATTAATTTTGATCTCATAAATTATCCAACGTTATGCTTTTGGCCTCGAGTAGTTCTATTTATTCCTTTACTCGCAAAGTGGAAAATGCTATAGATGCTAATGCAGAATATCATATATAATTCTAAGTGAAAGCTGTGTCATTACTAGTCCATCCTTTTGAATCTGCGTGTAGTTGTATTTACTGACTGGCTTTTGTATTTAGAGGTCAAAGGTCCATTATCAAATGGAGCAGTTTGGTCGCCGTGAGATGACCTGTTTGTAATACATACTAGAGATAAAGTGATTTTTTAAACGAGTGTAATATTAAAGCACTCAGATGGTATTGGTGTCCTTAGGATCGTAGAAAGGAAATGGAATATGTTATATGTAACTCAAAAACCGTTGAAGATTTTTTACAAAAGCAAAATTGTATGGTATCTCTAATCCCTAATCAACTGCCCCTTATATTACATATACCTCTAAGAAACACATAAGAAGTTTTCCAAGATACAGGCAGTTCAAAGGAATAATCTTATAGTAAATTTCCTGGAGACTCGATGGATGAAGCTTAGGTAATAAGTGGAGAATTAATATTTGTATACTATGGAAGAATAATTTCAAGTTCAGATAATCGTTGAAATTATTACATAATATTTGACAAGAAACATGATGAATTATTGATAGGAAAAAAAAAAGAATACCGGAAAGGTGAATTCCCTAAAAAATATAGCCAAATATTTTTTTATTTACTAATTATATAATTCCACCAATATTTTATTCCTCGAATTTTAGCTTTTCTATTACTCATGGTAAATCGAGGCTATGGGTACGACAATTTCCTAGAGACCAACAGCATATTATATGATCAGTAGTTAGCCAAACCAATCTCCCTCCAATTTAACACTGTAGAAGGCCATGTAGTGCATACAGATCACCCAGCAGGTATACCATATACCGACCCCACCCACCACCCGTAGCTGACAGGGACGTGTGCGTTGCGGCAATTTCATCCAGGTTAAAACTCACACCCGAAGATCCGAAATCAGCAATGTATATACTTAACTTATAGTCTAATATTCAGATAAAATAATGATGAAGTATCTATAAATTATCCATGCTCAAAAAACTACTTGATTTACAAGAGAAAGAGGACATATATTGAATACAGATCATTAGATACAATTAAAGGTAATTTGTTATCCATTAAACGGATTAACTACACGCATGAAGTGAAGGAGTCTTTCATATTTTATTTCCTAGAATAGTGATGTGAATCGTAAGATGTATATCCTATTCGTCCATAAATTTGAAGGAATAAAGACAGACTCTTGAGACTATAGCCTCGAATGTTTTCATATTGTGTAATCTTAATAGTTGAAGCATCAGGTTATCAAGAAAAAACGGAAAAGACAAAGACATTTGATCTTCTTATGATTTCCACTGACGATAACATTCAAGTATATGATAGTCTATACCTTTATTATGCAAAAGGTATTTCATGTGATGATTAACTAGTGACAACATATAATTAGGCTTTGAATGTTATGAATGATAAGAAAGGGTCATACCTAGTATAACAGTAAAAAAAAACAATTATTCATAGCTGAAAATGGGTTCACTGAAGAATCAGAGTATTTTCCTTCTTAAAACTCAGGTATTTTTACTGCATTTAGTGAAAGGCATCACTATTTTCCTAAGACTTTTTCTCATGTCGTTACAAAAATAAATATCAGTCACCAGGATAATAAGGATAAGAAGACAAAGAATCGATTTTAGGCTCAAAAGATTAACCTGTCACTGACATTGTATCAAAGGAAATCCTGACTAAATCAATCTGGAAACGTTAAGTGGATAGGAAGTCACTGTTAAAAGGAACAAAATAATGTATAGGAAGTTTTCTTAAAAATGTTGGTAAAAATGTTAGAACAGTTCAGTGAAGTACAGTACTTTACATAGGATACTGAAAGATGTAGAACAGACTTTTATATTTGGTTTTATGAGAGGAGAAAGATTTTCGGAATTTCTAAAGGAGTGAAATAATATTTTCTATTCGGAGTTTGTAGGATGGAAATTTTCTCTGTTGGTAAATGCAATAAAAGTTTGAGTGATTTAATTAGTTCATCTTTGTTTCAGTATCACAAAAACCATCATAATAAAGGCCTATTGTGCTCTAATATCAGCTATGGATGGTTAATAGAAAATACACAACGATAGTAAAGAGATTTTTATTCAAGAATTATGGTAGTCACATTAGAACATTCCATATGAATACCATTCATTCAACTCTACCTTTTCTACGTAAATTTAATCTTAAAATGGTGTAACTACAAACCCCCCCCCCCCCCTCTCTCTCTCTCTCTCTCTCTCTCTCTCTCCTCTCTCTCTCTCTCTCTCTCTCTCTCTCTCTCTCTCTCTCTCTCTCTCTCGTGTCAAAATACTGATACTTAATGCAATATATGGAAGATATTTCAATGTTTCTACTCCCTTAATTAATTTGTGGGTAATTAAGCAGAAATGTAAATGAAATATGATAAACGACACGTATTTATCACTCATTTCTTTCAAATGATGTAGCACAATAGAGATAATTCATTCATTTGTTCTCGTGTTCCTTTAACATCGTTAGATATGAAGGTAATTGATAATTCAAAATTTTATCACATTAGTTATGATATGATAAATGTTGTATTGTGTGTTTTTTCTGATCTCTTAGTAACAAATCTCGAGTTAAGCGACCATGAAAATTTATGATTTGGTCGGTCCTAGAATCATGTATAACTTACATGCTACCTTTGGGAAAAATCCTACGCAAAGAGTGGTTCTTTTCAGCTCTAAGGTGACACTCTAATATATTATGAACATGCCATACCTTTATTCCATATTGCTTTTGGTTTATCTTTTATACAAAAACCGATATTTTTATTCCTGTGCATCGAAGTTAAAACACTTAAATTTTTAACAGGCTATCAAGATTTTTTCATTTGGGTATAGAGACCAATACATATTAGCTAAAAAGGATATAAAACATTGACAAAGGTTCCAATGATTTGATTACGAACAGAGAGGTGTACTGTGACTGGACAAAGTTTTTAAGTAAAAACTAAAGGAAATGAGTGTCAATAAGTATGGTATGAAAGTAGGGGAAAAAATATAGAAGACGTTAATCCAGTGACATATCGTATAATATAGGATAAAGTTTTTGACTCTAATCGATTTATATTTTACACGATGTCTGTCTGAGACAGATTAAGAAATAATACGTGAGGAAGGTCTGCTGTATGTAACCTAAAACTTAGACATGAAGAATATTGGGTTATTTTTTATATTCTGAAAGGGATACCTTTTTATCTGCTTTATGCTTATATATATATATATCTATCTATATATATATATATATATATATATATATATATATATATATATATATATATATGTATGTTTATATATATATATATATATATATATATATATATATATATATATATATATATATATATATATATATATATATATATATATATATATATATATGTATGTATGTATGTATGTATGTATGTATGTGAGTGTATGTGTATGTATATTTCTGTGTGTATATAGCCTATACAATAACAAACCAAAACAACAAATGAATGTAACACTTTATTTTCAACTGCCGGATAAAACCCTAGGACATGTCTTTATTTCATCAACACGCTGGCCATTAGCTGATTGGGGATGGTGGGGGACGGATCCCTCAGAGCAAATCAAGTTAATATAGGTTCTCCTGACTAGTACAGCTAGAGAGAGAGAGAGAGAGAGAGAGAGAGAGAGAGAGATTTAAATATTAAAGAAATTGATCTTTATCAGCAAGAAGCGATAGAATGGGTAGCATACTCATGCCTTTTCGTTCGATGTATATCCAATATCTCAGGTAATAACTCATTTAGAATTCTTTTGATGATATATAACCTTTCCCATCCTAAGAGTATGATGGAATGGCGTTTTATGCTACACTTTAATTTACGCTCCTGGTGAAGTATTGCCTCCAATAAATCGTTACTATAATATAATTTGAAATGGTATATATATATATATATATATATATATATATATATATATATATATATATATATATATATATATATATATATATATACACACACATGTATGTATGTATATAAATAAATTTATATATATATATATATATATATATATATATATATATATATATATATACATATGTATATATATACATATGAAAATCTATATATATATATATATATATATATATATATATACATATATATATACTTATATATATATATATATATATATATATATATATATATATATATATATATATATATATATATATTTATATATATACATTTATAGGTAGTAGGTTGGACAGGGCACCAGCCGGCTGTTGAGATACTACCACTAGAGAGGTATTGGATCCTTTTACTAGCCAGACAGTAATGCATTTGATCCCTCTCTCTGGTCGTGGCTTATTTTTTCTTTGCCTACACTTACACAGAATAGTCTGGCCTATTCTTTACAAATTCTCGTCTTTCCTCATACACCTGACAACAATGAGATACTTAAAACTCCTTTACCCAAGGGGTTGATTACTCAATTGCAATTTGTTCAGTGTACTTTCCTCTTGGTAAGGGTAGAAGAGACTCTTTAGCTATGGTAAGCCGCTCATCTAGGAGAAGGTCACTCAAAAATTTAACTATTGTTTTCTAGTCCTGGGTAGTGCCATAGCCTCTGTACCATGGTCTTCCACTGTCTTGGGTTAGAGTTTTCTTGCTTGAGGTTACACTTGGGCACACTATTCTATCTTATTATTATTTTTTTTCTTCCTCTTGTTTTTTGTTTAATGGCGTGTTGGGCAGGCTTAATAGATGGACCATGGATGCCTTGTGGTTTATTAAGAGGTTTTATTTTCCTTTTTCTGATTCCCTTTCTTCTCAAAACCATTCTTAATATCCTCCTTTCAGTTGAAGTGGCTATTCTGGAGGGTATTTAGCCTTGCATGGTGTATCGGCTCCTCCATGTTGACCAGTTTTCTGACTTCTTACTATAGTCTTTGAAATCATCAATCACTTTATTTATAATTCTGTATATATTGTTTTTGTTATAATTCTTATTGATCTAGTTTTCAAGTATGATGTCTCTTTTTAATTTCTATTAATTCTTATTCTGTCTGGAGACATTGAGTGAAGTTCGTGACCAGTACGTCCTGGATTTCGTCAATGCCGTCTTCTGTAGTGCAATATTCGTGGACTTCATGCAAATATCCAGGATCTCACAGATGCATCCAGACAGTATGAATTTCTTTTGTGCTCAGAAACTTTGGTTTATAATATAAGGCACTCATATGAGCTCCTTATAACTGGTTTTGAAAAGCCAATAATGTTGAAACGGGATGCCATCCCTAGGGCCAGGGGAATGGCAGTATATATTAGGACCGAGTACCATGCTTCTCATAAGTCCTTCTATCAATGTGGAAGTCATGAGATTCAGGTAATAAAAGTTTGTGGTAAGCATAACAACTTTTATTTGTGTTCGATCAACCGGATTACAGACATGGATGATTCTATCTTCGATTGTCTTCTTACCATTATGGCTAAGATACAAGAAGATGATAGAAAGGCTTCTTTTGTCTTAGTTGGTGATTTTAATGCTCACCATAGGGAGTGGTTAAGTTTTATCTCGCCTGCCGATCGCCATGGCTTAAGAGCTTTAGACTTTTCCGCTGAATCAAGCTGTGAACAAATCATAAATGAAGCTACTCACAGGTCTGGTAATTGCTTGGACCTCGTATACACTGACTCCCCTGGCGTTATAACCAGAAAGGTTAGCTTGCCAGTCGGGCTATCTATTCATGCCTTGATTTCATTAGTAGTGAAGACAGAGCAGACTGTCCCTGATATATCATACTCTTGTAAGATTTATATGAAATCCCAAGCAGACTAGAATGGAATTTTGCATGATCTTTTGTGCTTGAATTGGTCATAATTATATAGTAGTGTAGATCCTGTTGTCTCTTTGAATGAAAATCTAGTCAATGTAATTGATAGGAGTATCCCTTCTCGTGTGTTAAGGTACCGAGTGAAGGACAAACCGTGGTTCAATGATGATTGTAGACGTGCTTATTTGGAGAAGCAGGAGGCCTATCACCTTCGGAAGGGTAACAGATCAGATTTGACATGGAACAACTATACATAGCTTCGAGCTTTTGCTCAGAGAGTTTATGCCTCAACAGAAAAGGAGTACAATTTAACCATAAAAGAAACCCTTTCTGGTGCAACTCAGGAACATAAATGGTGGTCTACCCTTAAATCTGCACTCTTTGGTGTAGATGCAACAGTTCCTCTTTTGTTTAAAAAAGATGGCTCCGTCACTCACTGCCCAAAAGAAAAGGCAACCCTTTTGGCTGATGTTTTTGACAGTAAACAGAGTAATGAAAAATTTGAACTTAATCATTCTTGTTTTCCTGAGGCGAAACTAACTAGTTTAGCTTTTCGATCTCGTGAGATTAAAGCTCTGTTGATGGACCTTGATGCTTATGGAGGTGTAGACCAAAATGGTAATTTTCCTGTGTTTTTTATAAAGACAGAAGATTTCTTAGCTACAAAGTTATCTGTTATTTTAAGCAAGTTACCAAGAAGAGGAACTTTTAGCACTTGTTGGAGAATTGGTAATATTACTCCTCTATGTAAATTTATTTGTGGTAGCTCAAATCCCACTGATTACCGCACAATTTCTATAACTATCTAACTATCTAAAGTTTTTTGAATATCCTCTGACAAAACGTCTTAATAGGTTTGCTGAAGGTA
>NC_090729.1:44151080-44158580 GCF_036898095.1 Palaemon carinicauda
TTTACTCTGTATTAAATCACCATATTGTTACACTGATAGTGTAATGCACCAAAAAAGTTACTAACAACATATTGGTTTTGAGTTATGGATAGTTTTGAAGCAAGTTCCTACAAAATGCGGTACTTGGCAATTTGTATTGTTGCCGTCTCGAGATTCTTCGAGAGCCCGGGAATTTGGCGGGAAATTTCAGTGGCGTCTGGACTCTGTTGTGCTCTGCAGTGAAGATAAATTGCTCCAATTAGCGTCATCGGGATTATAATATCTACACTGCATTTCATCTGTTAACCAAGGTAAGAACACTAACTGTCCATCTATGCAAGCATAAACAGTGGTTACGAATAAAAATTGTCAGACATCATCATTAGTTTTGCATTCGGGCTGTGATAGTCTAAAAAATTATTATTACCAACACCGGGGAAAATAAGTAAGAAATATTCATTAGTACTTGATTATGAAAGAGAGAGAGAGAGAGAGAGAGAGAGAGAGAGAGAGAGAGAGAGAGAGAGAGAGAGAGAGTGAGAGAGAGAGAGAGAGAGAGAGAGAGAGAGAGAGCATGTCAAGCTGTCTGGGAGGAAAAAAACCCATAAACAACGTATTCAGCAAAACGTTAATAACATTACGATTACAAGTAGTCTGTAAGCAAACACTGATGCCAGTGATTTCTTAATTAGTTTGACTTGAGGTAGCAGACAGTTAGGTATTTATGCATGATATTTTTTCCTTTCTTTTCTATATATATATATATATATATATATATATATATATATATATATATATATATATATATATATATACATATATATATATATATAAATATATATATATAATATATATATATATATATATATATATATATATATATATATATATATGTATATGTATATATATATATATATATATATATATATATATATATGTATATATATATACACATATATATATATATATATATATATATATATATATATATATATATATATATATATATACATATATATGTATAAATATATATATATATATATATATATATATATATATATATATATATATATATATATATATATATATATATATATATGTATATATATAAATATATATATATATATATATATATATATATATATATATATGTATATATATATACATATATATATATATATATATATATATATATATATATATATATATATATATATATAAATATATATATATATATATATATATACTATATATATATATATATATATATATATATATATATATATATATATTCAAATAAGCCATATATATTTTTGATATATTAATGTCTGGATTCTCTTAACGACCTCGGGATCAGAGCCCCAGGCGAAATCAAACAAAGAAAAGAGCTTGGCTCCGGCCGGGAATCGAACCCTGGTCGGCAAGCTTATATAGACAGTGACTAACCCATTCGGCCACGAATGGGTTAGTCACTGTCTATATAAGCTTGCCGACCAGGGTTCGATTCCCGGCCGGAGCCAAGCTCTTGTCTTTGTGTGATTTCGCCTGGGGCTCTGATCCCGAGGTCGTTAAGAGAATCCAGACATTAATATATCAAAAATATATATGGCTTATTTGAATATATGAAAAACACGTAAAAATGTGCAAAATTTATCATATATACATATATGTATATATATATATGTATATATATATATATATATATATATATATATATATATATATATATATATATATATATATATATTTATATATTTAGGCACACATACACTAACAAATATTTTCTTTTTACAGATTTCTGCGTACGGTTTGCTTTGCAGCTTCTGCCATCACTCTTTATATATTATATATATACTTTTGATTTTCAAGTGTAATGGAAATAATAAATTGATAAAACAGACTTTTAAAATCATTGACCTTATTACTTTATATACTTATAAGCTATAACTACACCTATATAATGGCGGAATAGATACTAATTATAAAATTATAATTAATATACACGGGTATTTATGTCGTATAGAATACCCTGTAAAAGGTTATTCTTTACCTACGATACACCCCTAAGTAAGGGTATCTCAAGTATATGTTATACCCTTGATATGGGTATATTGTAAAGGGTATATTATAGTTCTTATATACCCCGATAGGGTACGCTATTTTAACCACTAAAAATACCCTTTTCTACCCCTTTTATACCCTTAATTTTTTAGAGTCTACTTCCCTATTATGCGATTCCACTAAGCCATTAGCTGAGGGCCTATATTCGGTCATTGAAAAGTGTTAAATTTTCATCAAGTCTGTGACCGATTTCACCACTGTTTATAAAATCAACACTATTATCACTTAACAAAATTTCCGGACAACCAAACCTAGTGATGAAAGAACAGAGTGCTTGGGCTAATGAATTTGCAGATTTATCCAAGTATGACTGAAACGAGGAAATACATCCAGAAATACTCATATATACTTATGTTGTATTATACCAACAGGAAATAGTACTACCACATCGATATACACCTTATAGAATCTAATAAGAATCAAAGGCCATGTCCTGTCTTCCAGTGCAGTGTTTTTATATTCTTTGAAATGATTAGAATCATGAAAACCTTTTATACAATTTTCTATAGATTTTTTCATTCCTAACCAAAAGAGGGATTCTCGTCCCCATTCTAATGTTCTATCAGCCCTTAAATGCCCTGCATAAGGACTTGCATGTACAATGTGGATAGCTTGATTATCTAAAGAGGGAGGATGAACTACCCATGCACAAAACTCCCATCCCCTCTCTCATAAGCATAATGTAAGATATCATTATGAAAATAATTTCACCAGGCACATTCAGAAATGATGAATAACTCTCTGTATCCCATTTAATTACTGTTTGTACTCTTTCTATCCATTCCTCTTTTTTTCTGTCCCTCTCGGACATCCTTTATGTTGCAACCTCCGAAATCAATCACACCTGCATCATCAGGGTACTCATTCCGGACACCCCTGGTCATATCCTCGGCCACCCACACCCATTCACATCTATTTTTTTCCTCTCTCTCTCTCTCTCTCTCTCTCTCTCTCTCTCTCTCTCTCTCTCTCTCTCTCTCTCTCTCTCTCTCTCTCTCTCTCTCTCTCTCTCTCTCAAGAAAAAGAAAAAATGAAAAGGAAGATATAGTCTGCAATTTACTGAAAAGAGGGAATTGCAGATTTGGCGGAATATGCTACTACAAGCATCTACAGATATACCATAATTATGAAATATATGGTAAATGTGCATATATAGACGGATATGGAGATGAATGCAGAGATCTAATCCAAAATTATGCAAAAACTTGAACGAAGGAAAAGTATGCAAATTCAAAAAAAAATTTCGAAATATGCATCCTGCAACCATGATTGAAAGTCCGAGAACTCAAAATCAAGCAGACAAGAAAAATTAAAGCAAACATGAAACAAAAACGGAAAAAAAAACAAGCCGAGCATACACAGCACTATGCACAAAAGGCCCCAAGATATGATGCCCTTCAACCCAAATATGCGCAATTAGAGCCCGACTACAAAGAATGTATCTATAATGTCAGGGGTTGGTGCAAATATGGGGATAATTGCAGGTATACACACATAAATAAATATGAAGGCGAGAGAGCAAATATAATAAAAAAGCTGGATTTTTAATGGCAAAATTCCTGGAATTAAAAAAAAAATAACATCATATCACAACAGGATGCAAGGATGGGAAAATCCATATTATCAGCAATATTAGATAATGGGGATAAAATACAAACCATCATAGTGATGAATGCACAGGGTTTAGTCACAAGTAACTCTAAAAGAAAAATAGAGTTCTTAGAAGAACAGACCCAAATTGGAAAAATAGAAATAATTCATATAAGTGAAACACGTTATTTACAAGAGACTGGCAATGATGACCAGATAAAGGGTTTCCCAACATATAGATCTGACTAAACAAATATGAATCAAGGGGAACTGCAATATATGGAAGAGATATAAATCAAGGAAAAGTGTGTGAAAAATACAGCAACACAGAATGTGAATGAATTGCGGTAGAATTTGAATAAGAAGATTAGTGAATATTGTAGTTTATAGACCCCTAAATACTAAGGAGTTCGACAAAAAAAATAGAAAAAATAGATGGTATATGTAGAAACCATAACGACTGAAATACTCCTATCCGGAGATTTTTAACTTTCCTTTCGGGGATTGGAAAGAACGGATAGAAGAAAGTGGTTGTATCTATACATATAAAAAAGAGAGTAATAGTAGCGCAAAAGATAAGAGGCAATTTGAAAAGCTTCAAGATTTGCTATTAGAACTTAATATGCAACAAATAAACCACATTCCATCAAGAAAGGTCAATGTCCTAGATTTAGTATTTGTGAATTAGGTGAATTATGTTAAATAAATAGTGTATAACACCGGAATTTCAGACCACAATGTCATAGAATTAATAGTCCATTCCAAAGCAAGTGAACGTGAATTCAGAGATAAACAAAGAACAAGATGATGGGAAGGATTTGAAAAACATAATTTCTATATTAAGAATATAAACTGGTCAGAAATAAATGAAGTTTTGAACAAAGATTAAAAGATATGTATTCGTAAGTGATAATATACAGGTAAATACGGATATACTGCACAAAATACTGGAGAAAATTTTTGAAAAATATGTAAAAAAAAAAAAAAAATAAACATCACACATGCATACCAAGAGACAAAAGGATCTTATGTCAGAAGATTAAAAAGTGGAAGAAAAATCTTCCAAAAGAAAAATATGTATGGAAAATGATGGAAATGAAAAGTAAGATAGAAAATGCAGAACAAAAGATTATACAATCAAAAGAAAATGCAAAAAGTGGACTTAGAAGAAACGACACTTCAAAATATCAAAAAAAAAAAAAAAAAAAAATAGATAAAACCCCGAAGTACTTTACTCCTATACAAAAAAGATGAATAAAGGGAGATTAGAAATAGGCCTTCTAAAAATTGAAGGACAGTTAACAAATAAGAATAAGGAAACATGCAACATATTAGGAGAAAAATATTAGAGTGAATTCACGCCAAAAACTACAAATGAGCATAATGAAACAGATATGAGAGAAGAAAATATTGAATATCCAACGGATATAGATATTAATAAAGCAGATATTGTGCAGGCTATAAGCGAAATTAAAAATGGGTCAGCAGCAGGGCCAGATGGAGTCCAGTGATTTTGTTAAAAAAAAAATGCACACACTAAGGCGAAGCCGCTTGCAATACTGCTAAGACAAAGTGTAAATATGAGCGAGATATATGCTAAACATAAATTAGCATATATAACCCCTATTTCCAAAAGTGGGTCAAGACTAGATGCAAGCAATTAAAGACCTGTTAGTCTAACATCACACATTATGAAAGTGTATGAAAGGGTAATAAAAAAAAAATCAATCATTTGGTTAAAAATAATTTATTTTTTATAGGTCAACACATATTGTGCCTGGAAATAGTACACAAATCTAGATTATGCAAAAGCCTTCGACAAAGTAGACCATAATATATTAGAGAAATAATGAAAAAGCATAATATTGTGGGAAAGATAGGAAAAAGGATAAAAGAATTTCTGCAAAACAGAAATCAGAGAGTGGTTGCAAATGATGAGAAATCAGATGAAGCTCAGGTAATATCTGGTATGCTACAGGGTACGGTATTAGCTGCACTGCTGTTTATTAATATGATATCAGACATAGAGAGTAATGTTAAAGACTGTAGTGAGAAGTTTCAGCGATGACACAAGAATAAGTAAAGGAATTACTTGTGATGAAGATAGGAACTCATTACAAAGAGATCTAAACAAAATATATGAATGGGCAGAGATAAATAGGATGGTATTTAACTCCGATAAATTTGAGTCAACAAATTATGAAAAAAGAGAAGGAAAGGTATATGCATACAGGGGACCTATTAACGAGACAATCACGAACAAGGAAGCAATTATAGACCTTGGTGTAATGTTAAAGAGGAATATGTTATGCAACGACCAAATAGCAATACGGTTAGCTGAATGTAAAAAAAAAATGGGAACGCTATTCAGACACTTTAAAACAAGATAAGCTGTACACATGATTATGCTGTACAAAACTTAGATACGTAGTACACTCGAGTACTGTAATGTGATATGGTACCCACACTACCAATAGATATTGTACAAATAGAGAGTGTATAAAGGTCCTTTACTGCTAAAATAGAAGAAGTTAAGGACCTTGACTACTAGGAAAGACTCCAATTTTTTAAATTGTACAGTCTAGAGAAAAGAGAAAGCTATAAGATAATAACAGCATGGAAGCTAATCAAAGTATTTACTGAAAACATAATGGAGCTAAAAATATCGGAAAGAGATTAATAGTTCCCAAAACTATACCAGGAAAACTAAGGAAGGCACACAGGAAATTAATGCACTACGCACCAGCATCTACTTAATATGATGCCAGCTCATCTACGAAACATATCAGGAGTGAGCGTATATGCGTTTAAGAATAAGCTCGAGAAATACCTAAGATGCATCCCAGACCATCAAAGACTGGAAGATGCCAAATACACCAGAATATGCATTAGAACTCTGTTGGATATACAAGGTGCCTCACACTGAGGGACCTGGGGAAACCCAAACATAGAATAAGGCAATAAGGTAAGATAAGGTAAGGCTCTCTCTCTCTCTCTCTCTCTCTCTCTCTCTCTCTCTCTCTCTCTCTCTCTCTCTCTCTCTCTAGGCCATGGATCTCCTTTTCTGATCGCTCCTCGGGTGAATTCACATCCCGTTTTTTTTTTTTTTTTTTTTGTGATGGACTTCTATATTTTGGTTTTGTTCCTGTTCCTCTTTTGCACCCTAGTTGTTATTCCTATTACTGCACCTCTAGAGAGGGAATCGGGTACATTGTTAGCTTTACCTACTATGTGGTCAAACTCCTTCATGCTAAATGCTAGCAATTTTTCAATCCATCTTGCTTGTCGAGACATCACATCACCTTTGTAAAATAAATCCTGTAAGGGGCGATGATCACTAAGCAACTCAATTGGCTAACCTAATAAAAAGAACTGATTCCTCTCTAGAACCCGAAAAATACCTAATGCCTCTTGATCAAATATAACATAATTCTTTATTGCCCCATTTAAGGCACTGGGAGTAAAATAATTGAGTTGTTCTCTACTTATATCATCTTGTTGAGAAATTACGCCACCGATAGGTATGCTACCCACATCTGTTGTCACTAAACAAGTAAGTCATTTCTAGTTAAGGCAGCTTTCAAATGATTTAAGGCCGTTTCTTCTTCAAATCCGCAATATATTATACTTTGTTTCATTAAAGCATCTAAGGGTCTCACTCTCTCTCCAAAAACTTATGAATTTATGGTATTATCCAGCAAGCCCAATGAACCCAGCTACTTACTTAGGGGTATGAGGCCTGGGGAAATATCTAGCAGTTTCTGTTTTACATGGGTAGGGTTGAATACCTTTTGGGTTTATTATGTGACC
>NC_090729.1:44166080-44205129 GCF_036898095.1 Palaemon carinicauda
TATATATATATATATATATATATATATATATATATATATATATATATACATATTTATATATAAGTATATATATATATATATATATATATATATATATATATATTATTACTAGCCTGGATGCTATAAGCCCATGGGCTCCAGTAGGGAAAAATAAACAGTTGAGGAAAGGACATAAGCAAAGAGATAAATGATGAAAGCAAATTAACAATAAATCATTTTAAAAACAGAAATAATATCAACACAGATATGTCATACATAAGTTATTAACAACGTTAAAATTAGACATATCATATAGAACCTATAAAAAGATTCATGTCATCCTGGTAAACATAAAAACATTTGCTCCAACTTTGAATTTTTGAAGTTCTACTGATTCAACAACCGGATTAGGAAGATCATTCCACAACTTGGTCACAACTGGAATAAAACTTCTTGAATACTGTGCAGTATTCAGCCTCATGGTGGAGAAGGCCTAGCTATTAGAATTAACTGCCTGCCTAGTAATACGAACAGGATAGAATTGTCCTGGGAGATCTGAATATAAAGGATGGTCAGAGTTATGAAAAATCTTTTGCAAAATGGATATTGAACTAATCGAACGATGGTGCCAAAAGAATATTATCTAGATCAGGAATAAGAAATTTAAGAGACCGTAAGTATCTGTCCAACAAATTGAGATGAGAATCAGCAGCTGAAAACCAGGCAAGAAAACGATATTGAAAACAAGGTAGAATGAAAGAATTAGAACACTTCTTCTGAATTGACTGATCACCGAAAATCTTAAAAGAATTCCTCAATAAGTCAATTTTTTTTTTGTGTAATAGAAGAAGACACAGATATAATGTGTTTCTCAAAAGTAAATTTGCTGTCGAGAATCAAACTTAAAATTTTAAAAGTGTCCTTGGCCTTTTTATAATCATACTTTGAGTTTTGTTAGGATTCAACTTCAAACACCATAATTTGCACCCAGCACTAATCTTAGCTAACTCTCTATTAAGGGATTCACTAGATCTACATTCAGGGGATGGAATTGATGCAAAGAGCGTAGCATCATCTGCATATGCGACAAGCTTCTTTTTTACTCCTAACCATATGTCAATTGTATATTGTATGAGAAGTAATGGGCCAAGAACACTACACTGTGGAACATCGGATATATATATATATACATATATATTTATATATATATATATATATATATATATATATATATATATATATATATATATATATATATGTATATATAAGGTATATATATATATATATCTATATATATATATATATATATATATATATATATATATATATATATATTTGTATATATATATATATATATATATATATATATATATACATATATATATATATATATATATATATATATATACATATATATATATATATATATATATATATATATATATATAGATACATACATATAAATATATATATATATATATATATATATATATATACACATATATTTATATATAAATACACATATATATATATATATATATATATATATATATATATATATATATGTATGTATGTATGCATATATATATATTTATATATATATATATATATATATATATATATATATATATATATATATATATATATATATATATATATATATATATATATGTATGTATGTATGTATGTATATATATATATATATATATATATATATATATATTTATATATATATATATATATATATATATATATATATATATATATATATATATAAATAATAGGACTAGGGTTATCTTTGTTGCTTAGCTTTTGGAAAATCTATTTCCATCATCAGAGCCTAAAATAGGATACATTGTATAAGTTAAAACATAGTATGATGAATATTTAAAACAGAAAATTTAAAATGAACATACAAAAACTTTATGAAATACAATAAGAAATTAGCATAAAACTATAAAATCAATCTAAATACAAAATAAAAGATCAAAGCGCCAGCGCTATAAACTCACATGAAATAAAATTAAACACAATTTAATTCATACGTTCCCGGCCCGGGTTTGGTTTCAGTTTGTGCTAGAATATTGCCTCCGTTATTACTAAGTCGAGGTTACTCTGCGAAGTGACTAAGATGGAAAAATTCCCCTTGGACATTGGGTGGTCCTCACTTACGGAATGGTCTCTGATGGCTGAATGGGGTGGTTGTGCCATATGATTACCCGTTCTAGGTGAGCGACCGAAGTGCTCAGATAATCTTGCACGGTAATGTCTCACTTTTTCCAATATACGATGCATTACAACTATCACACTTATATTTGTATATGACACCCGAACAAAGATCATCTCATACCCGGTCTTTAAATTTGAAAAATTTGCTCATAGCATTTGAGGGGGAAAACACGATCTTCAATGATACCTGAGGATAAAATTCACGCACAATTCTACTGCAATGATTTCGTATTTTAAAACTGTGGGACCCCAGATATGGAATAGAAAAGAAGATATTTTTCCGAGGAGCAAATAGTTTCGTTCCACAAGGTGGTAGAGTGAGTTTGCTTAGTGTTTTCCCTGTGTAAGTATCAGTAAAAGTATACGGGAATCCATTGTTATAAAGTAGTTTTTTTTATATACGTCAGTTCCTTATGAATGTTGAGGTAATTAGAGGAAAGGTTATACGCTCTATAAGTGAGAGTACAGATAAGATTTCTCTTATATTGTATAGGAATAAAAGAGGAGAATTTAGTGCATAAGCCTGTGAACGTTGGTTTCCTGTAGACAGATGTGTTAAACCCAGTATCAAATTTATGAATGTTTATGTCAAGGAAAGATATGTTACCATCCATTTCCACTTCACTAGTAAAATTTATATTTTGGTGTTTGGAATTCAAATAGTTTAAAAACAATTGGACATGACTTGGGCTACGAAATAACAAAAACGTGTCGTCGACATACCGTCTATAAAAAAGAGGTTTAAAATCAGTAGGGCATTCATTTAACAAGATGTTTTCATAATAGCAATGGATTCCCGTATAATTTTACTGATACTTATATAGGGAAAACACTAAGCAAACTCACGCTACCACCTTGTGAAAGGAAACTAATTGCTCCTCGGAAAAATATCTTCTTTTCTATTCCATATCTGGGGTCCCACTGTTTTAAAATACGAAATCATTGCAGTAGAATTGTGCGTGAATTTTATCCTCAGGTATCATTGAAGATCGTGTTTTCCCCCTCAAATGCTATGAGCAAATTTTTCAAATTTAAAGACCGGGTATCAGATGATCTTTGTTCGGGTGTCATATACAAATATAAGTGTGATAGCTGTAATGCATCGTATATTGGAAAAAGTGAAAGACATTACCGTGCAAGATTATCTAAGCACTTCGGTCGCTCACCTAGAACGGGTAATTATATGGCACAACCACCCCATTCAGCCATCAGAGACCATTCCGTAAGTGAGGACCACCCAATGTCCAAGGGGAATTTTTCCATCTTAGCCACTTCGCAGAGTAACCTCGACTTAGTAATAATGGAGGCAATATTCCAGCACAATCTGAAACCAAACCTGAGTCGGGCAACGTATGAATTAAATTGTGTCTAATTTTATTTCATGTGAGTTTATAGCGCTGGCGCTTTGATCTTTTATTTTGAATTTAGATTGATTTTATAGTTTTATGTTAATTTCTTATTTTATTTCATAAAGTTTTATATGCTCATTTTAAATTTTATGTTTAAAATATTCATCATATTATGTTTTAACTTATACAATGTATCCTATTTTAGGCTCTGATGATGGAAATAGATTTTCCGAAAGCTAAGCAATAAAGATGTATATCATAACCCTGGTACTATTATTCACATTGAAACTCTGCTTTCCACGGAATAAATCAATAGCTGATATGTATATATATATATATATATATATATATATATATATATATATATATATATATATATATATTATATATATATATATATATATATATATAGATTTAGGAATTGACAGATTGGCGGTACTCCGTAATGGTGGTAAACATTCACTAATTGCAAATAATATTATCTAAAATGCTGCGTCAATTTATGTGAACCAACACACTAATGGGATAGTTAAGATATAATAAACCTTTCAAAGGAATATAGGTAATAATATATAAGATAAAATCAAAGGCATATATATCAATATCTTGATTATAAATATAGATGAATCACGGGCTATCTGGACCGTGTGCTTAACTATGTAAGTTCCGATATCTTAGCAGCTGGACATCGTTAAGATAACCCAAGGCCCACTAAACTATAAAATCAATGTCTACTTTAACAATTGTAACCTTTCTAAAGCTCTAAACATATGAGGTGACGAGGCACTCTCAACTCTCACCCTATCATTTCTTTTTTTGATATCATTATGGACATAAAAATTACTACCTAGTATCATTTCGCGTTACTTTGAGGAATAAAAGAAATCCTAAACTATTTTGATAGACTAAATATACTTCATAATAAAAAGTGCTTTGAATACCTCCGCTGATTTGTGAGGATGCCGTCTGTAGTAATTGTATGTAATGAAATCTTAATACAATTATATTTAAGAGAATGAGCATCATTTTGATTTACAATATAATAAGAATTTAACTTATTTAGAGTCCTTATGATACAATATCATCTAAGGACCATATCAGCAATGCAAAAATTAATACTTTGCGGTATTTCAAGATAATTCCCATACGTTTTCCATCATTTAATTTTCCTTTTCATCAACAAATTATTTTTTTTTTTTTATTCTGACGAAGGTTTGTGTTGAGTGAATAGAATGCGAAAGAAGAATGTTTTGCTGATGTTCAGTTGGAGCTTCATGTAGATGTTTCTCAGTTCAGGATTAGATGCTTTTTTCGTTGCAAATCATTAAAAAAAAGTAAGATCAGTAGATTTTCTGTTTTTTTTTTTTTTTTGTTTTTTTTTTTTTTTTTGGAGGGGGGAACGTGTCATGTGTAGATACAATACTTTTAAAAGGATGTGTTTGAAAGACAAAAATATCTATTCCCAAAGTGTGAGCAGCGAAGCTAGATCTGACTAATTTATTGTTTAGTCAAACCTATCATCACTTCAATCACGTCAGCATATTAAAAGTAAACCGAGCCTCGACGAGAGTGCCTGCCGAGACACGGGGACTGTCCTGTTTTGGCCAAGATGTCATTGTCTTAATTAGTAGAATCAGTGTATTTTGAGAAACCGAGCCTCAGGGAAATCCTTGTTTATGAGATAGGGCATCATGGAAGGGACACGTGCTGCCCTTTTGTTACGACCTCCCACGTGGTCCAGATTGCATCAGATATTTCTTCTAGAAGCTTTCATGGCGTGATCGAAGCGAGCGTTTTTTGAGAAAGCCAATAAAGACAGATTTGTTAAAAAGAACGCCTTCTATGGGAATGACCACTGCCCACTGTAATTAACTCCTCCCATAAAATAGTATATAAACTTCAAGAAGAGATTATCCAAGAGAGAAAAGAAAGAACATAAGACAAGTGAGAAAAATATGTCCAAAGCAGATGAGATCTAAGTAATAACGAGATGAGAAACAAAGACCAGAAGTCTCATAGAGCCAGATTCTAGCCTTCGCTTCAGAGAGCAAAAACCTATCTCCAAAATCCTGTTATGGCCGAGAAGAAGAGACAAATTGAAATAGCCAGCCATCCCTGCTTGTGACGAGAAGTAGCCAACACTGCCTGCAGCCTGCCTTAGTCCAACACTATCATCAAATTCTTTGATGAAGACTCTGATGTCCCATTTTGATGCCACCCTTTCTGTGGCGTCTTCGAATAATCCAATCATTCATGCCAGTTTCTTCTGAACTTCAGCCGCCCTTCTACAACGCTCTCAAGCCTGAAGTCTCTGTACCAGTATCTCCTCAACAGCTGCAGAAAACTATTCCTTAAGTATTTTCTACCTTACTGACTGTTCCCCTTTTCTGTTGATGTTTTGATTGATTTGGTTTGTCAGCTAATATGAACAAATTAGTAACATTGATTTTTGTTGTGTAAGTTTGTGAATGATGTGTTGTGTTTTTTCGTGAGTTTCATTTTATATTCATTTCTAATATTTTTATCGGTGTTGTTGGAATAAATTATCTTAATTATTATAAGAACCTATAAAGATTTGAAGATCGTAGAAAACCCTTAGATAAATATTGGGAGTTGAATGTTAGGACAAGATTAAAAATAAAGCTATAAGAGGTCTACCCGAGTGCCATATGTGGACGAGATCATGATGATGGGTAGATGGAGATGTTTTGGGAATGCTCCTCATACTCGCCTAAAGAGATTAGACTCATTTACCAAGAATCGCGAGTCCCTAACTGTGTCACGTAGAAGAAAAGATTACTGACAGGGGAGGCCACCGCTGCTACAGATGGCCAACTTACACGTTTTTTGGCCACTGAAAACTCTTTGCACATTACTTTGCAGCCAACCTGAATTTGGAGTGGTAGTAGCATAACTGTAGCCGATTGGCATTTCTAAGTGGCTGGAGAGATCGGTAGTTTGGGCGTCAGCAAGGAGTGGTATATTTGGTTGGAAGGCGGCTTTGTCGCCGCTCTGGCACGTCAGGATGTGGGCGTCCGTGTCCTACTGCATTCATGTCAACTTTGGTCGATATTAAAAAGTTGTTCACTTCGTCAGAAGTCGAGGTGTCGATGGAGGTCTGGAAGGCAGTTAGGTGGATGTCCATAAGGGCATCGACTTTGGTGATCAGGTCCTTCATGGGCAAAATATCGACATTAGGGATGGCAGTACATACAGGTTCGGATACAGGAGTTTGGATGGATGGACGTGGCGCAGGTAGTCAATGCTTATAGGAAACGGTGCAGTCAACTGTCATACCCGGAACCCCCCCCCCCCCCCCCACACACACACAAACAAAAAAGTAGGCAGAAGGGACCTAGGAGGAGAGTAATCAGCTATCGCTTTACCTTTTCCGTGTTACTCTCGACTACTATGATAATTCTAAGAAGGATTAATTCCTTGGAAAGTGAAATGGAGGATTAAAAAAGTGATAAAAATGTCATTTGTAAACTGATGATTCTTTCTAATGTTTTCATCGGGTACAAGGATTCAATATGAGAGGACTTCTGGCCTTTAAAGCAAAGTAGTCATTAAGAAGGTCAAAGAAAGCGATCGGTGTTTTGGGATATCTTTTTTAAACTATACATTAACATACAACTCATTCAGGAAGTGACTGCTGGCAACTCACGTGTATCAATTTTTTAAACGTCGGACGAGTTATCATTTCATATTTTGCCAGTAATCATTCTGAAAACTTTTTGGCAGCATACAAATCTCTGATCTGCAGGTTTTTTTTTTTTTTTTTGCAACTGCCTTATTAAGTAAAGCAATATTATTATTATCTGGTTCAGTTCCGTATATATGCTTATATGATTTTGAAAATATATTAATAAAAGTATAATAATCTAATGGAGAATCGAATTTTTTGCATACCCATTATCGCCAATTTCATATGCGTATCACAGCTAATTGTAGTGTCTCTGAATTTCTTGTCAGAGCACATGCATATATTTATCATGTCATCAGAGGGGTGTATGAAAGCACCTTTATTTTCTAATATAATTAAAGAATGCAAAGAACTGTTATATCAGTGCTAGTAAAAGCATTAATACAGGTTTGGCACTTCAATTATTTATTTCAGTTTAAAGACAACGAATCGTGCCATATAGGCAACGAGGCTGCTTGAACTAAAATTCGTTTGTAACATGCAGAAAACTGACAGCCAGTTGAGTTGTTACTGCATCCTACCATGGATCTAAGTTGACCAAAAAAAGAGTTGAAGGTTATCCTGACCCATCCTATACATAACAAAAAATCATAATTGGGGTACATTACATTTTATTAAATTATCATATATTCTAATCAAACTCCGTATACAAATTATGAATCTAAGAAAGCAAGTTTTGCGAGTGGAATTCATCAAAGGTTTACCACAAGTAAGTTTGGTTTGTCTTAGATATAATTAAGCACGACCCAAAAAATCTCTAAAGAATTTTTCATTATTCGTTTGTATTGCTCTTTTATAATCCTACCTGCACAAATTCATTAAATATGGAGAAATTAGGTAAAAAAAAAAAAAAAAAAAAAAAAAAAAAAAAAAAAAAAAAAAAAAAAAAAAAAAAAAAAAACGATGAGAATTAATAGAAAACTATACAGGGGATACTAGGTTCTGTTAATTTGTTTTATACGCTACCTACTGAGATGGGATTCGTGAATCACGTCTCTTGCATTTCATATATTTGGCTGAAGGGCCGTACAGCTTTTATTCTGTTTTGATTTCTAATGTGCATGGGAGTCTATTACTTTTTTTTTTTCAACGCAGGACGTAAAAATACATATACACACAGAAACAGTATAAGGCAAGGAGGAACTTATTTGATTAGAGGTGCAGTTCTCTCTCTCTCTCTCTCTCTCTCTCTCTCTCTCTCTCTCTCTCTCTCTCTCTCTCTCTCTCTCTCTCTCCTCTCTCTCTGGAGTTTTGCATTTATCTGAGTATATAAGAGAATCTGTTTGTTATATGTTATGTTAAATTTATGTGCATTGTATTAAAATATTTGTGAAAATTGCTTATTTTTCATGTATGTTGATATGAAAATAAAATCATTAATTTTATTTCATATATGGCAATGTGATCGTAACTGAAAATAATCGCTGTGTTCAACTTCTACAAGAATTCTCGAATCTACTTCGGCACCAGTTATCTGAGGTGTGAGAGCTATACAGTGCAAGACGGTTCGAGAATGGGTTCTTCGCATGGCATTATGTTGCGTATTCTAGTCTCAGACGCTTCTAGTGCGTCATGAATATTCGGGAGTATGGGTCCTGGGCATATATAAGACATGTAACGTACGGGAGAAGGCAGAGAGACGATAGAGACCTGACCGAACACACCTTGTGTTTGGAAATATTTTTCAGCTACAGCCTCTTTTACTCTGGAGTTTAGTGACTATACACAACGATAACATATTTTGAAGAAGACAAATAATCCTGAATTAACTTTCACCATTAAAACCAGCAGCCATATTTCTTCGTATCAACAGTTTGTATCTGAAACTACTCAACGCCTTCTGTCCCTCACTGCATAGAAATTTCGGAAAGTCAAATTCGACTTACTCCGTAGGAGTTTTATATATTATTTAGTTTTAGTGTGCCGTATGTGTTCGATGATATGTTGTATATATTAATGTTGAATCTTTAATATAGTTGTATTTTTTCGTATGCTGACTATCATTTTCATTTGGTTTTAATGTTTTGCTATTGTTTTAAAAAACATTTATGAGGTAGATTTTCCATTTTCTACGTACAATGCATTAGTTGAACGTAACACTGTTGTTACTTACATTACCTTAATGTGAAAAAAACAGCCCTAAATTTACTAATAAAAAGATATATGTCTTAGGTTGATAGATACATAATAATTGTTTGGTATAATGCTTTAACACACACACACACACACACACACACATATATATATATATATATATATATGTGTGTGTTTAAGATTCAAACCATTTCAAGTGTACCCGGAGACTGCACAATGGGAGGGCATAATTATTTTAGTTACGCATAAATATTATATATATATACATATATATATATATATATATATATATATATATATATATATATATAATATATATATATATATATATATATATATATATATATATATATATATATATAATATATATATATATATATGTATATATATGTATATGTATATATATATATGTATATATATATATATATATATATATATATATATATGACTATACTCCAAAAATTATGTTCATTAAAAGTGACAAGTAAATAAACAAAAAAAAAAACAATAACTTTGAAACGAGACGTCATGTGTCATTCCTAGACCAACGATGATAACCCACTTTATTAGGACTGAGTACCCGGATTCTTATTGATGCTGATAAGGCTGTCATCAGATTCAGGACCTCGAGTCCAAAAATTCTTAAACATCAAATACACAACTGATTGATTCGGTTTTTGATTGTCTTCCGCCCACAATGAGTAAGATATATCCGAAATCCCTCCTATGTATACAAGAAGCATTGATAATTTCCTAATTTTAGCAGAATCACCTAATAGCTATTCTTATATAAACTCGAGTCACTTTTTTTTTTTAATGGGATAAAAACATAAATTTTTCCTGTATCACATTGTTAAAATGTGACACTAAGCCTTTATCTCTTGGGTTTTCTGATCGAATAAAACAACTTTTCTAGATTCTTTTATCACTACTATTTATGCGTTTTGATTATTTTGATTGTCTTACATTTTCGAAGAGCTTACGTCAAATTTTCATGTCATTAATCCGTGCCATCTTTTTTTTTACTTAGCTGCTGATAAATCAGAGAGAGAGAGAGAGAGAGAGAGAGAGAGAGAGAGAGAGAGAGAGATCCCTTAGGCTTTTGTTAAAAGCGCATTGGAATCGATATAGTAAAAGAAGAGGAGGCCGTACACATAAACCTAAGAAGCCTCACTCTAGTTGTAATTAAAAGGTATCACCACCTGGAGAAATATTTCAGTAATGTATTAGGTAGTAAAAGCAAATTTTTTGGGACTACCCAGCCAGTGCAGATCACTAATAGTGTATGTACCCATGTTGACATATTACCATTTTATATTGGACAAAGTGGTGGCTATTAATAGAAATTACCTTGCATAACATGAATTATATTCCTTTTCTTCAAATTTAGTAATAAAAAGATATATTAAGACTGTAGGATTTTGCCATTTTGCTTAAGCTGACTGAAATTGATAATGATCAGTTGTTGACTTTTTTTTTTCGTGTGAAGCTGACATTGTTTGTAAAATGAATTATAAAAAAGTTCATCTCCTAACTGATTGTGGACACAATCAAATGAAAGCGAGAGAAAAAAAATCTAAATATTCTAATACGGTTTATCAACTGACGGTAACCACACCTTTACATCTTTTATTAATAACATTCTTGTCCGTTCAAATGAAATAAAGTAATATCTTCTTCATCGAAAAATATAAAAAAATAAAAGTTTTGGAAAGCAGTAAATTTGCTTTTGGCAGCACTGTGCTCACATTAGAGCCTGGGACACCTATCCATGGTCAATCGGAGGTAGGCTACTTCATGAGAAAAGAAAATTCGAAAAAATGGCAACATCATCCTCTATTTTCTTGCCAAAGCTGATTTTTCGAGAAACTGAATTAATTATACGATGAATCTCTTGCATACATGATTATTCCTAATCCTTACCTTTTATTAATTGAAGTATATCATAACATATTTATAATACAAGGGATTATTCCACCTGAATGTTTAATATAAAACTTTTCATACTACTACTTAAGGAAGTAGAAGACATTGAGCTGTTTCGTGAAGAACATAATTAAGCAAAAGCGATTCAGCTAAAAAATACAGAGTTAATAAATTAATAAAACACAATTTTACATTCGTTATATACATTATGGTTATTTTTTTTTATTACCCAGTCTTTCATATAGCATTTTTTTTTTTACAAAACCCGCAATTACTTGTTACTTTCCACACAAAAAAATTATCTCTCTCTCTCTCTCTCTCTCTCTCTCTCTCTCTCTCTCTCTCTCTCTCTCTGTTAAATATAACAATCATATTAGTAAATAGATTTGCACAGAAAATAGTCAGCGTCTACACTTTTTTTTCTTTTTTACTCAATGAACACTGATTAAACAGTCAGAAAGCCAGTAATTGAAAAATGTCAATATCCGAACAAAGTAAATTGCGGCTTTGGAGAAATTATTACTCTATCTCTGTTTAATCCGAACCTCAATTTCATATAACTGATAACGCGAACTTAAAAATTTATCATATTTTCCTTTTTAAATATATAATAATTGATCTTACAGAATAAGGATTACAGTGTCAATGCAGCAGACATTTTCTTTGTAATATGATGATATAAACTTATATGACTCGCAATGAAATGGCCATATCAAAGTAATTTGTAGTTTTTATGGTGAAAACAACATCGATCATCCCGGAACAACAATCATAAACCTCTTCACAAAACTGTTTCATCTGCTTCTTTGCTTAGTGTCGAGGCAATTGCTCAAGAAGTAACGTGGATCTAAATTTCGAATTAAGTTTAAAAGATTGAATCCCTGATAAGTCAAGCATTTTAATATTCAAAATATTGTTAAAGGAGTCAAGGTTCTTTTTTAAGAATATAATAAGTATTGTTAAAAGAATACGAATTCTTATTACTCACCTAGGATTTGTAACGTTTCTAGGATAGGAAAAGGAGCTCCTATGTTCAAAAATATTTTGCATGTGAAAATTAAATTTACGCAGTGTTGAATTTCCTTTTTTTCTGGGTGATAGAATTGTATGCCCTGATTAAGAGAATGCAATGGTTCAAATTGGTTCTAATAACAAAAGCTAAAACTGTGTATGTTTAGTAACCAAATATTCAAAGAAAAGAAAGCAACTCCCACAAAAGATATTGATGACATTGAGAGATTTCTCTCTCTCTCTCTCTCTCTCTCTCTCTCTCTCTCTCTCTCTCTCTCTCTCTCTCTCCTATATTTCTTTAGATTTTATCTTATTACAAAGTTAATATTAGTTGACTTTGTGAAGAGAGGAATAGCAACTAAGAGTTTACAAATAATATTTCTATCTTCTCAAAACAAAGCTGAAGGAGTAAAAAGAGATTACCATGCTACGCATAAATAATGAAACTCCTGAGCGAAAAAACAGGGATCTCGAGAGTAGATTCAAAGAAACTGTTATGGGATGAAAGGGGAAGGAAGTGAGAACGTTTTTTTGATATCTGGGTATCGTGAAAAAGGACTCTTTTAAACTCTAAATTGTAAGCAGATTATAAGTCACCCAAGTAAACATTCATGGCTGCTTGTTTGCATGCCAACGCTTATGTGTGCATAAACTGGAGAGAGTTTAAATGGATATACAGTATGAGTTCGCGTAAGTTTGTAAAATTATGTATTTACACTTCAAGGAGATTGTTGGTAACTTTTAGAGCACAATTCAAAGATAAACACAAATGGCAGCATAATGCTGAATAACATAAGTGGCAGTTTAGGTAAATTTCACATATTCACACGCACACACTCACACACACAAAGCGTTGCGTTTATGTTTAAGGAATCGAACTTTACATATTATACTATAATTTCCTCAAAATACTCAAAATAGCTGTTATTTTAACTATGTGTGTATTTGTATGAACTAAAGAACGAAAGATGTAAGATAAAAATGTTTTTTGGAACAAGAGGAAAAAGTTGATATTGAGATGTAGCATACCTGAGTTGGCCGGGTGCATTGAAATATAAATTGCAGACTTATTGAAGAATGCTGGTGCGAGTCTTCAGCTAAAATTGAATTCAAGCGATGGAAGGTTAAAGTCATTCATATAAATCACGATTATTATTATTATTATTATTATTATTATTATTATTATTATTATTATTATTATTATTAGGTAAGCCTTTTAAGCTGGGAAGCATGATGCTATAGGTCCAAGGGCTCCAACAGGGAAAATAGCCTGTTGCGGAAAGGAAATCAGGGAAACAGAATAGATTGCCTGGATTCACCTTCAAGCAGGCAAATATAACCCAAGGAAGTTGAAGCCCAAGGTGCAGAGGCTATGACCACATAGCAATGGTTTGATTTTGGAGTGACCTTATTGAAAAAACTTCAAATTATTAATTTGAATAGTTAAGTATTGATACATTTGGCATACAGAAGTGTCGCTAATTGCCCCTTTACTTTTAGATAGTAACTACTATACAGTAGTTATATCCAGTTATATCTGCCTGCCGTTAACGTCGTTGTGAAGTTTTTTCACACAGCACAGTCTTCAGCAACCTTACACGGGAGTGAGGAGGAGCAGCTCTCTTCCCCTCTCTCTCATTATTCAAGTGGATTTTAGGATTTATACACACGCTGGATTAACTATTATGGATTTTTCCTCTACCATGGAAATAATTACATAATAATTCATCGAGGATGGGATCCGGACGCTGCTTAGCGATGATCGTCTGTTGAATGATTTTTTCCATACTTGCCAGAACTGTTATCGCAACAGGGTAAGCACAAGGGGCTTTAATGCTTGTTCTTGCGTTACATATTCTATATGCCAGTGTTTTGAGAATAATTTAAAGTATTTTAATTAATTAAATTCTTACTAGATTGAACCTGTGATTTCTATGCAGTCTATAAATTTATTCTAGTATTTGACAACTCGTTAAATTTGCTAGTTGTTTTACTGATAATTTGAGAGCTGTTGTGATTTAGTGGTGATTTGAGCAAATATTTACGTGAGTGATTTCGTAATTAGTTAATTGTTGTTTTCGGTGATTCGTTGATTTCAAGATTTTGATTTATATGAAAATTGTAGATTTTAGTCAGGCGATTACAGTAATTGATATTTGGATTAGTGTTGAATTTTCGTTGATTTATTTTAGCTACTTTTTGTTAGTGTTGTATTTATTGTTCTGATTTTTCCCGTGGTTGATTCTCCTTTACTTTGTATTTTTTAGCGGATGAGTGAAAGGAAGAAGGTTAAGCCCTCGCAGTTGTGAACCTTAAAATCTCTTATAATAGTGCATTTCGAAGACTCGTTTACGTCATTCCACCACCAGCTGCTACATTGAAATTTATATAATTTTAAATTATGTATTCATAAATGTCTAACCATTTAAATTTAAATTTATTAAATATTTAAAATGCACTTTTTCCATCTCTACCTTTTCACTTAAAAATGTAAGGTTTAATGATATGATCGTGGTCATTACTTATTGATTTTATATTTACATATGTCGACCACCCCCCATTTTTCCGCTTGGTCCTTCGAACTTTTGGATTAATATTTTTAAGCACTGGTGTGGAATGTTGGTCGTTTCTAGTTGGGCGGTGTCCGGGTCCCCCTCCTCTCGCGTTGTACGTGTTAGTTTTTTATTTGAAAGTTGATTTATTTGAGGTGTATTGTCTGTTAGTTAAAGATGACGGAATCGGAAAAGCGTGAACGTACTACTATACGCCGTAAGGTTAGTGTATTATATAATAAATTGTGTAATGCTGTTGATTCTTTAGATAAAGCTGAATTGCAAACAGAATTGAGTTTTCTGAGTGAGTACAGTCAAAGATTGCAGACCTTGGATGATTTGATTTTGACTAAAGTTAGACTGGACTCCTTAGTTCTGCAGGAGGATTTGGATAGGCAGGATTCTGAATGTGAAGAATATCATCGTAAAATTAAATTGCTGTCAAAACAAAATGCAATCTCGACTTGATAATCTCTCCGTACAGATTGATAATAAAACTCCTTGCAGAACTAAAATTGATTTGCCCAAGTTGAATTTCCCTCTGTATTATGCAGATTCTAAGGAAGATAAATTTACATGTAAGCGATTTTTTGAAGTTTTTGAACACTTGACTGCTCCGTATAATTTGAATGAAGTCGAGAGGTATAATTTACTTGAGCAGCAATGTCATAGTAGAGCAAAGGCTATGATTAGTTCTATAAAAGTGTCCCAGCAAACTTTTGGTCAGGCTAAACAAACTTTGATCGCAGCATTTGCTGATGAAATGCCTCAGAAGTTTGTCCTCATTAAAGAGTTAACTGACTTGAGGTTTGTTTGGGGCAAAGATGATCCGTATATTTTTTATGCTCATATTAAGAAGCTGATTGATGCAGTGATAGATAATGCTATTGATTTGGACACTGTTATGCTTTATTTTGTGTGGTCTTCATTACCTACTAAATTTCAAGATATCATAGTTGCGATCACAAATAAGTCTCATCCTACTTTAGATGAGGTCACTGGTAAATTTTTGGAAGCTTGCTGCAGGTATAACGCTCAATTAAACATTAGTAAAGAAAGTCCATGTAAAACCGCAGTGTTGGCTACTAGTTTGAATACTAGTTTAACCAGGAGTTTATGTATGCTTTGTAATGCTAAAGATCACAAAATTGCTAGTTGTACAAAGTACTTGCAAGTATCTGATAAAATAAAGCGATTGAAAGAATTGCACAAGTGCTTTAAATGCTTAAAAGCAGGTCATAATAGTAATGAGTGCAGATTTCAAACGTCAGGTGTGCTTCAAATGCAAAAAGGGTAAACACTGGAGTTTTTTATGTAGTTCAAAGCCAACAGATTCTAGTAATAGTAAGCAAATTACCACAAAGGTGGTTAATGTTGTCGAGAGTGTTAATGAAATACCATCAACTGTTACAGCATCTAGTCATTTGGATATTGTTGATTCTTTATTACCATTACTAACAGTGACGACTGAACATGATCGTGTAAAAGTGGATACAGTTTTGAATTCGGGTAGCCAGAATTCCTTTATTGAGGAAAGTTTAGCAGATTTTTGGAACTTAAAGGTAGTAGATCCTAAGATACATTTGATTATCAAGGGGATTAATACTAATCAAAAGATTTGTACCAAGTCAGTGAGTTTTCCTTTTAAGATTGGTGATGTAAGTTATGAAATTACTTGTATTTGTATTCCTAAGATTAAAATTCAGATGAAAGCTCCTCATATGTATAAATTAATAGAACTGCTAAGGCAGAATGGTAAAGAGGTTGCTTATGATAAATTCAATGATATAAACAGAATTCATGACATTGATGATATAAAGCTACTGATAGGTGCAATGGATTGGCATTGTGTGATGAGCATGGAGAGTGGAGTACTAGGTCAAAAAGACAGACTGACTTCTTTTTACAGAATTAATGATAAACTAATATTGATTGGTTCTATTTCTGACTGGATAAAGAATCTTTCCGATGCAGTAGATAAATCTTTGATGTCTCGTAGGAAGATTTCTGAAGAAACAAAATCTACTACTTCATACATTGGCACTATGGAGATTGATTCTGATGGATTTGACTATGAAGTGCCAACACTTGATGGAATATATAATTTTGAAAGCCTGCCAGATATAGCAGAGGTTGCGGATTATTCTCAGTTGGGTCATGATTGGAAGATATTCATAAATATGGAAGAAGAGGATTCTATTGAATGTGTTACTAATGAAACTGAGCAAGAAGTGACAGATTTTATTTTATGCAACATTTACAGAGATTCTGAAAAATTGCATGTCGTACCAATTCCTTGGTTGACTAGATATAAAGATCTCCTTGGATCAAATGAGAGACTTGCTTTCAAGGTTCTGTGCAGTCTGAAGAAGAAATAGGCTACATGAACAGTAATGTTCTAAAGCGAATTGATTTAGTTTTCCAGTCACAAATTGATTTGGGAATCATTTGAGAAAGTTGAAGATTTTGAAGAATATAAAAGGAAATTTCCAAAATATTTCTTCATTAGCCACAGTCCTGTAATTAAAGAAGAAAAAGATACTACGAAAGTAAGAGTTATTTACATGACGAATCTTGCAGAAAAAAGACATGATGGCAGTAAAGGCATTAGTCTGAATCAATGTATTCACCCAGGTTATAACAAGAATTTTAAAATAAGTGATGCATTGACCATGATGAGGTTTGACAAGTTTATACTTGGATTTGATATTTCAAAAGCCTTTCACAGATTGGCCATTGATGATGAGAATTCCTCAAAATTTCTCTTTTATTGGTTTAAGGATGTTGAATCTAGAGATTTTACACAGTTGTGTATTGCTCAAAGCGAGTAATATCTGGGTTGTCTGTTTCTCCATATCTGTTGCAGTGCTGTCTTTATAAAATGCTAATATTGGAGACAGATGGTGATACTGAAAAAATTCAGGAATTGAAAAAAAGAATCTTCCAAGGCAGTTATGTTGATAATTTTCTGATTGGTTGTGCAGATGAAGATGAAGTTGAAATGGTTCACAGGGAAGCCAGTACAATATTTGAGCAGCATAAATTTCCATTGCAGCAGTATGTTACTAATTATTCTCAATTTCAGCGTGACATTGACAGTAAAGTTGGCACAGAGACTCCACAAGAGGTTGAAATTCTTGGCATGTGCTGGGACAGATATAATGATGTACTAAAGGCCACATGTGTTAAATTAAATGTTGAAGCCAATACTCCTAGGCAGATTTTGAGTTCAGTAATGAGTATATTTGATTTGAATAATGCTAACTTGCCTGTTTTAAACAGATGTAAGATCTTCCTCAGGCAATTACAGTCTGATTATGTAGAGAAATGGGATACTTCTCCTCATGGTGCTCAGCTAAATGAATGGAGAAACATAGCTTCACAATTCAATAACGGTGAAAGGCTAGAGATACAGAGATATATGGGTACCAGAAAATCTAATCTTGATATAATTGTAATGAGTGATGCAAGTAAAAACTTTATTGGATGCGTTATTTACTTGCAGGAGAGAGATTCAAAGTTGGTATCCTTCGTATCTGCCCATAATAGGATTCTGAATAAAAATCTGAAAGGGCGAACTATGCCTGTACTCGAACTCACTGCAGTAGAGTATGCATTGCAAAGGGCTTTTGATCTGTATAAAATGATCACTTCTTGTATTGTGCCTATTGCAGTTAATGACAATGTTGTTTTCAGATTCTACGATTGCCTTAAGTTGGCTAGCTGATTATGAGAACTTGAGAACAAAGCTTCAAAAGAGAAGTGTATATGTAAATAATAGAATCGCAAATATTGTCGACCTCTGTAAGTCTACACACACTGTGAAGTTAGCTCACGTAGGATCAAATGAAAATGCTGCAGATTTCACGACTAGATTAGTATCTCTCTCAAAGTTAAGAAAGACTTGTTACTTGACCGGACCCAAGATGTTACGGGAAGATTTAAATTTACTAGAATGGCTTGTAATTCCTAATCCAGGCATGATTAATGCTGTGGATATACCCAAGCTGGTTGTAAATAAGGCAAGTGTTGAAGATATGTCAGTTGGTAGAGTTGTTGATTCAATTAAGTATTCTTCACTTGACAAAGCAATTAAAGTACTAATGAAAGTTAAGCTTTTCATAAACAAATTAAGATTAAGAATAAATTCTAAGAGCCAGCAGTCGATTCCCTTTTTAGATGCAAGCTACAAAAAATGCAGTAATGATTTGCTAAAGCTTGATCAACAGAATTGCTTTCCAGATTTACAAGAATTTTTTACTTCAAAACTGAAAGCAAAAAAGTCTATTCCTGAGCTAGTTAGTAGAATGAATGTATTTTGTGACTCTGATGGTATTCTTAGAGTAAAATGTAAAATGGGAAAGATGTCTAAAGGTATGATGTCGAGAACTCCAATACTCATTAGTAATAATAGCGATTTCGGTAGAATACTGATAATGGACACTCACGTGAAGTTTAATCACTCAGGTACTTACTATGTGCTACATAAATTGAAACCGGCATTTTTTCTGCTCAAGGGATTTTCAACAGTTAAGAAGGTTGTGAATGAATGTTACCACTGTAAACTTTTTAATAGTAGACCAGTAAAAGTTAATGCTAATGACTATAGAGAGTGGAATGTGAATCCCATAAAAAGGTTTTTTTTTCTGTGTTTCATTGATTACTTTGGACCATATTTCACAAGGTATGGAAGTGACAAAGTTAAAACCTATGGGGTAATTTGTAAATGTATTTGGTCTCACATGATTAATGTTGAAATAGTGACTTCAGCTGATTCTAAAGGATTTTTATTGGCTTTTCAAAATCATGTTTACAACTATGGTTTGCCTAACAAAGTATTTTCAGATTCTGGCTCAAATCTTGGTGGTGCATTCACATGGATTGAGGAATGTCTGAAAGCAAGTGAGGTGCAGGAATTCTTCAATCAGAGGGGTGTCGATGTCACTGAATTTTCACAGTATCCTCGTGGTTCTCTGAATCGTGGTATTGGAGGTATCAGAGTCCGGAGTTGGTCTGGTAAGAAAGTTAATACAGGGAGCAATCCATAATAATATTCTAGATTTTCTGGAATTTTCTCATGTAATTAAGCAATGCATATGTTACGCTAATAAGAAACCCATTTCTGAACTCGGCGCATTGAGGGAACAGAATGTGAATGATGATTTTCAGGTGCTGTCACCAGAGTTTTTGAAATTTGGATATGATACACAGGTTATGGAATGTATATATCACGAAGGTCAACTTGATGATTATGACTCTTCTGACTTGGGTAAGGACTTTCGGCGTTCAATTCATATTAAAGAGAAATTGCGTAATAGTTATCACAATGAATTTTTATTTGGATTGCAAGATCAGGCAACTAAATACAGAGGTAAATATTACCCTAGGGAGCACGTTAAAATATCAAAAGGTGACATAGTCTTGATAAAAGATTCAATGGTTAAGGCTCCCAATTACCTTTTAGCTAGTTCTTGATGTTATTTATAATTCTCTTGATGAGGCTGTTCAAGTACAATTGGTCAAGGGTAATAAAAGTGTTGTCTTTAGGGATATATCGTCTGTTATTCTTTTGGTTAAAGGTGATGGGTTAAGTGATTCTCATATTGATCAGTTAGATTTAAATCTTGTACCTCAGAGGGATTCCAATGTTGTTTCTAATGACAGTATTGCAAGAATTCAACGGGGGGCTGCTTTGGTTTGTTCTGAGAAGAATAAGCAGCTAGCTCAATCTGGTCTTGTATAGAAATTTAAATTTAAATCCACGGGGGGCAGATTGAAAAAACTTCAAATTATTAATTTGAATAGTTAAGTATTGATACATTTGGCATACAGAAGTGTCGCTGATTGCCCCTTTGCTTTTAGATAGTAACTACTATACAGTAGTTATATCCAGTTATATCTGCCTGCCGTTAACGTCGTTGTGAAGTTTTTCACACAGACAAGTCTTCAGCAACCTTACACGGGAGTGAGGAGGAGCAGCTCTCTTCCCCTCTCTCTCATTATTCAAGTGGATTTTAGGATTTATACACACGCTGGATTAACTATTATGGATTTTTCCTCTACCATGGAAATAATTACACAATAATTCATCGAGGATGGGATCCGGACGCTGCTTAGCGATGATCGTCTGTTGAATGATTTTTTCCATACTTGCCAGAACTGTTATCGCAACAGGGTAAGCACAAGGGGCTTTAATGCTTGTTCTTGCGTTACATATTCTATATGCCAGTGTTTTGAGAATAATTTAAAGTATTTTAATTAATTAAATTCTTACTAGATTGAACCTGTGATTTCTATGCAGTCTATAAATTTATTCAAGTATTTGACAACTCGTTAAATTTGCTAGTTGTTTTACTGATAATTTGAGAGCTGTTGTGATTTAGTGGTGATTTGAGCAAATATTTACGTGAGTGATTTCGTAATTAGTTAATTGCTGTTTTCGGTGATTCGTTGATTTCAAGATTTTGATTTATATGAAAATTGTAGATTTTAGTCAGGCGATTACAGTAATTGATATTTGGATTAGTGTTGAATTTTCGTTGATTTATTTTAGCTACTTTTTGTTAGTGTTGTATTTATTGTTCTGATTTTTCCCGTGGTTGATTCTCCTTTACTTTGTATTTTTTAGCGGATGAGTGAAAGGAAGAAGGTTAAGCCCTCGCAGTTGTGAACCTTAAAATCTCTTATAATAGTGCATTTCGAAGACTCGTTTACGTCATTCCACCACCAGCTGCTACATTGAAATTTATATAATTTTAAATTATGTATTCATAAATGTCTAACCATTTAAATTTAAATTTATTAAATATTTAAAATGCACTTTTTCCATCTCTACCTTTTCACTTAAAAATGTAAGGTTTAATGATATGATCGTGGTCATTACTTATTGATTTTATATTTACATATGTCGACCACCCCCCATTTTTCCGCTACCTTCCAAAGGAAATGGTAACCCCCTCCCACTGAACAATTATGCAAAGTAGTTAACTCCTTCAATTATGAAGATTTCTTTTTTTTTCGGGTATCATGGTGTTGTCAGTTGTAAAAGTAAATAGAAGAATGTATAAAGCAGGGTTAAAAGAATACTTTTAACCCTGGTATAAAGAATATGCCAGGCTATTTGTTGCATGCGTCTGTGTATATGAAAGCCTCAACTTTTAATCAAATTCTCAATTACATATTTTTGTGCAAATCCATTGTCCATAACTACGGTAATCAGAATTTTTTTGGGCTATGTAATAAAAGCTTTTATAGGACAAATGGAAAGTTTTGATACTTACACTAGTATATATTTTCAATAAAACGCCTTCAAAACCAAAAAGTACTAATAATCTTAAGCCATGAATCATTACTATCTTCTCTTGACCTCCGTAATTCTAAGGCATATAAGTTTGGTTTCTAAAAAACTACAAAATCAATATAGTCATTGATGGCTTCTTCCTATTATTGTCCAGGATCAAAATAACAAACATTAAAAACCTTTGTTAATTTTTACAGATTCTTCATTGTTCTTCCATTGTTCCTCGTTTTCTTTGTGTTGCACAATGTCAATATTTTCTGTTTCTGAAGAGACGAGATCAAGGGATCTCATCCACAAGAGAAGTGTCACCATCCTTTGACCGCATGGAGTCAATTTTCACTTCATTGTGTTGGATGTAACGCAAAAAAACGTTTTTTCGCCCGCTCTCTCTCTCTCTCTCTCTCTCTCTCTCTCTCTCTCTCTCTCTCTCTTGATTTATTGATGAGGTAGCATATGTTACTCTTACTTATCTCACAACAGTTACCGCTAATAAGAGTAATGATCTAATATACAAAATTAGTGTATAGCATTTTACTCAAGTTTATATATGGAGTCTAGAATCAAAAAAGATTGTGCAGCAAGTGTTCCACACACACCTGCACACTCTAGCAGTATGTTTTTATTGTATATCTCGCTTTACAGCTCATTGTTTACAGAAACGGCTCAAGCCTGTCTTTTTATGAATTGACGTGTTTGAAACTTTTGGAATAGTCTTAAAGAACCCTATAATAATACTTATGAGTTCAAATAACATAGTACTGAATTAGGACAAGAAAGGATATCTATATATGTCCAAATCGTGATAATAGTACTTTATCAGATAGACCCAAGCTTTGTAACATTCATATTCAAATATCTACTATATTAAGAGGAAAACCCAGTCATTTGATATATTAAACCAGGTAATACCTTACAGTATAATATGTATGTTGCGTTATTATGCAAACAAAGAAAAAAAAATGTTTAAATTTTCAGGACCCGTTTGTAAAAATTATATAGTATCATTAAAGTGTTGTATTGCCTGTGCAATATGCTGTGATTTGATATTATGAGATGTACCGATTTTCACAAATGGAATATTAAAATAGGTTCTTTTAAAGAATCTTCTATTTTATTCAATTTGAGATAAGTTTCATTTCATTTTAAGTGATGGAAGTTTGGACAGGTGTCCTTTATTTCTGAAGTACTTTATGCGAACAGCATTGATTTTTTTTTTCTTATCCTAGTGAATGTTTGAGTTTAGTAATCACTAAGGGCTATTTGGAAATGATGGGTAAGTGCTGTCTTCAAATAAATTTCTAGTACACTTATGTTAAAAAGGGGAGGGATGTAGTGTATATCATTCTGTCTAACGTTCTCTATAACGAACTGGTGTTCCTCTGTATCCATAGCATTTGAGGACATTCTCAAGATTGGCGGTAATAGGATTGTTGTTGTCAGATGTGAGCGGGCCAGGGGAAAATAAACAAGATGCTCGTGGAATAAGTCTTAATAAAGATCTATCCTGATTTATTCCTCTGAAACACCACAATTACTGTCTCCTCCACTTCTCACAGAACTATATTTTCCATCACCCCCCCCCCCTCCCTCTCTCTCTCTCTCTCTCTCTCTCTCTCTCTCTCTCTCTCTCTCTCTCTCATTACCCATACACCGGTACACTTATGTGATGCTGATTAAATATGTTCTGATGTAAATTAACTAAATTTATGTTTGAGTGCCTTTTAAAGTTTTTATTAACTCGTTTTGTTACCTTCTCGTTGTTATTCATCTTTTATGTAAGATTGCCTTTTGAGGAATGGATTCATATAAAACGCCTTTTCAATCCAATAGACACCAATTTAACGTATACAGTAATCCATTTGATAACAGTGAATATCTTTAATTTTATATTATTAATATAATAATTTTTGTTGACAAAGCTGGTTCAACATAATTCAGCATTCCTACACATGAAATTATTATTATTATTATTATTATTATTATTATTATTATTATTATTATTATTATTATTATTATTATTATTATTATTATTATTATTATTTTATTATTATTATTATTATTTTATTATTATTTTATTATTATTATTATTTTATTATTATTATTATTTTATTATTATTATTTTATTATTATTATTTTATTATTATTATTTTATTATTAATATTATTTTTATTATTATTATTTTTTTATTATTATTATAATTATTATAATTATGATTATAATTATTATAATTATTATAAATATTATTATTATTATTATTATTATTATTATTATTATAATTATAATAATTATAATAATAATAATAATATTATAATTATTATTATTATTATTATTATTATTATAATTAATTATAATTATAATTATAATTATAATTATAATTATAATTATATTTATATTTTTATATATTTATATTTTATTTTTATATTTTTTATATATTTATATATTTATATATTTATATATTTATATATTTATATATTTATATATTTATATTTTTATATTTTTATATATTTATATATTTATATATTTATATATTTATATATTTATATATTTATATATTTATATATTTATATATTTATATATTTATATATTTATATTTATATATTTATATTTATATATTTATATATTTATATATTTATATATTTATATTTATATATTTATATATTTATATTTATATATTTATTATTTTTTATATTTATATATTTATATATTTATATATTTATATATTTATATATTTATATATTTATATATTTTATATATTTATATATTTATATATTTATTATATTTATATATTTATATATTTATATATTTATATATTTATATATTATATATAATTATAATTATAATTATAATTATAATTATAATTATAATTATAATTATAATTATAATTATAATTATAATTTATAATTATAATTATAATTATAATTATAATTATAATTATAATTATAATTATAATTATAATTATAATATAATTATAATTATAATTATAATTATAATTATAATTATAATTATAATTATAATTATAATTATAATTATAATTATAATTATAATTATAATTATAATTATAATTATAATTATAATTATAATTATAATTATAATTATAATTATAATTATAATTATAATTATAATTATAATTATAATTATAATTATAAATATAATTATAAATATAATTATAAATATAATTATAAATATAATTATAAATATAATTATAAATATAATTATAAATATAATTATAATATAATTATAAATATAATTATAAATATATAAATATATAAATATATAAATATATAAATATATAAATATATAAATATATATATATATAAATATATAAATATATAAATATATAAATATATAAATATATAAATATATAAATATATAAATATATAAATATATAAATATATAAATATATAATATATAATTATATTATATTATAATTATAATTATAATTATAATTATAATTATAATTATAATTATAATTATAATTATAATTATAATTATAATTATAATTATAATTATAATTATAATTATAATTATAATTATAATTATAATTATAATTATAATTATAATTATAATTATAATTATAATTATAATTATAATTATAATTATAATTATAATTATAATTATAATTATAATTATAATTATAATTATAAATATATAAATATATAAATATATAAATATATAAATATATAAATATATAAATATATAAATATATAAATATATAAATATATAAATATATAAAAATAATTATAATTATAATTATAATTATAATTATAATTATAATTATAATTATAATTATAATTATAATTATAATTATAATTATAATTATAATTATAATTATAATTATAATTATAATTATAATTATAATTATAATTATAATTATAATTATAATTATAATTATATAATTATATAATTATATTAATTATATAATTATATAATTATATAATTATATAATTATATAATTATATATTTATATATTTATATATTTATATATTTATATATTTATATATTTATATATTTATATATTTATATATTTATATATTTATATATTTATATATTTATTATTTATATATTTATATATTTATATATTTATATATTTATATATTTATATATTTATATATTTATATATTTATATATTTATATATTTATATATTTATATATTTATATATTTTTATATTTATATATTTTATATATTTATATATTTATATAATTATAATTATAATTATAATTATAATTATAATTATAATTATAATTATAATTATAATTATAATTATAATTATAATTATAATTATAATTATAATTATAATTATAATTATAATTATATTTATATATTTATATATTTATATATTTATATATTTATATATTTATATATTTATATATTTATATATTTATATATTTATATATTTATATATTTATATATTTATATATTTATATATTTATATATTTATATATTTATATATTTATATATTTATATATTTATATATTTATATATTTATATATTATATATTTATATATTTATATATATTTATATTTTTTATATTTTTATATTTTTATATTTTTATATTTTTATATTTTTATATATTTATATATTTATATATTTATATTTTTATATTTTTATATTTTTATATTTTTATATTTTTATATTTTTATATTTTTATATTTTTATATTTTTATATTTTTATATATTTATATATTTATATATTTATATATTTATATATTTATATATTTATATATTTATATATTTATATATTTATATATTTATATATTTATATATTTATATATTTATATATTTATATATTTATATATTTATATATTTATATATTTATATATTTATATATTTATATATTTATATATTTATATATTTATATATTTATATATTTATATTTTTATATTTTTATATTTTTATATTTTTATATTTTTATATTTTTATATTTTTATATTTTTATATTTTTATATTTTTATATTTTATATTTTTATATTTTATATTTTTATATTTTTATATTTTTATATTTTTATATTTTTATATTTTTATATTTTTATATTTTTATATTTTTATATTTTTATATTTTTATATTTTTATATTTTATATTTTATATTTTTATATTTTTATATTTTTATATTTTTATATTTTTATATTTTTTATATTTTTATATTTTTATATTTTTATATTTTTATATTTTTATATTTTTATATTTTTATATTTTTATATTTTTATATTTTTATATTTTTATATTTTTATATTTTTATATTTTTATATTTTTATAATTATAATAATTATAATAATTATAATAATTATAATAATTATAATAATTATAATAATTATAATAATTATAATAATTATAATAATTATAATAATTATAATAATTATAATAATTATAATAATTATAATAATTATAATAATTATTATATTTATATTATTATTATATTTATATTATTATTATATTTATATTATTATTATATTTATATTATTATTATATTTATATTATTATTATATTTATATTATTATTATATTTATATTATTATTATATTTATATTATTATTATATTTATATTATTATTATATTTATATTATTATTATATTTATATTATTATTATATTTATATTATTATTATATTTATATTATTATTATATTTATATTATTATTATATTTATATTATTATTATATTTATATTATTATTATATTTATATTTATTATTATATTTATATTATTATTATATTTATATTATTATTATATTTATATTATTATTATAAATATAAATATAAATATAAATATAAAATTATAAATATAAATATAAAATTATAAATATAAATATAAAATTATAAATATAAATATAAAATTATAAATATAAATATAAAATTATAAATATAAATATAAAATTATAAATATAAATATAAAATTATAAATATAAATATAAAATTATAAATATAAATATAAAATTATAAATATAAATATAAAATTATAAATATAAATATAAAATTATAAATATAAATATTATAAATATAAATATAAAATTTAAATATAAATATAAAATTTAAATATAAATATAAAATTTAAATATAAATATAAAATTTAAATATAAATATAAAATTTAAATATAAATATAAAATTTAAATATAAATATAAAATTATAAATATAAATATAAAATTATAAATATAAATATTATAAATATAAATATAAAATTATAAATATAAATATAAAATTATAAATATAAATATAAAATTTAAATATAAATATAAAATTTAAATATAAATATAAAATTTAAATATAAATATAAAATTTAAATATAAATATAAAATTATAAATATAAATATAAAATTATAAATATAAATATAAAATATAAATATAAATATTATAATATAAATATAAATATAAATATAAATATAAAATTTAAATATAAATATAAAATTTAAATATAAATATAAAATTTAAATATAAATATAAAATTATAAATATAAATATAAAATTATAAATATAAATATAAAATTATAAATATAAATATATAAATATAAATATAAAATTATAAATATAAATATTATGATTATAAATATAAAATTTAAATATAAATATAAATTTTAAATATAAATATAAAATTTAAATATAAATATAAATATAAATATAAATATAAATATAAATATAAATATAAAATTATAAATATAAATATAAATATAAATATAAAATTATAAATATAAATATAAATATAAATATAAAATTATAAATATAAATATAAATATAAATATAAAATTATAAATATAAATATATATATAAAATTATAAATATAAATATAAATATAAATATAAATATAAATATAAATATTATAAATATAAATATAAATATAAATATAAAAATTATAAATATAAATATAAATATAAAATTATAAATATAAAATTATAAATATAAATATAAATATAAATATAAATATAAAATTATAAATATAAATATAAATATAAATATAAATATAAATATAAATATAAAATTATAAATATAAAATTATAAATATAAATATAAAATTATAAATATAAAATTATAAATATAAATATAAATATAATTATAAATATAAATATAAAATTATAAATATAAATATAAAATTTAAATATAAATATAAAATTTAAATATAAATATAAAATTATAAATATAAATATAAAATTATAAATATAAAATTATAAATATAAAATTATAAATATAAATATATAAATATATAAATTAAAATATTATAAATATAAATATTATAAATATAAAATTATAAATATAAAATTATAAATATAAATATAAATATTATAAATATAAATATTATAAATATAAAATTATAAATATAAATATAAATATAAATATAAATATTATAAATATAAATATAAAATATAAATATAAAATTATAAATATAAAATTATAAATATAAATATAAAATTTATAAATATAAATATTAAATATAAATATTATAAATATAAAATTATAAATATAAATATAAATATAAATATAAATATTATAAATATATATAAATATTATAAATATAAATATTATAAATATAAATATATAAATATAAATATTATAAATATAAATATAAAATTATAAATATAAAATTATAAATATAAAATTATAATATAAATATATAAATATTATAAATATAAATATTATAAATATAAAATTATAAATATAAAATTATAAATATAAATATAAATATAAATATAAATATTATAAATATAAATATAAATATTATAAATATAAATATTATAAATATAAATATTATAAATATAAAATTATAAATATAAAATTATAAATATAAATATAAATATTATAAATATAAATATTATAAATATAAAATTATAAATATAAATATAAATATAAATATAAATATTATAAATATAAATATAAAATTATAAATATAAAATTATAAATATAAAATTATAAATATAAATATAAAATATTATAAATATAAATATTATAAATATAAATATTATAAATATAAAATTATAAATATAAATATAAATATAAATATAAATATTATAAATATAAATATTATAAATATAAAATTATAAATATAAATATAAATATAAATATAAATATTATAAATATAAATATATAAATATAAATATAAAATATAAATATAAAATTTAAATATAAATATAAAATTAAAATATAAATATAAAATTTAAATATAAATATAAATATAAAATTATAAATAGAAATATAAAATTATAAATATAAATATAAATATAAATATAAAATTATAAATATAAATATAAAATTATAAATATAAATATAAAATTATAAATATAAATATTATAAATATAAATATTATAAATATAAATATAAATTATAAATATAAATATAAAATTATAAATATAAATATAAAATTATAAATATAAATATTATAAATATAAATATTATAAATATAAATATTATAAATATAAATATTATAAATATAAATATAAAATTTAAATATAAATATAAAATTATAAATATAAATATAAAATTATAAATATAAATATTAATATAAATATAAATATAAATATAAAATTATAAATATAAAATTATAAATATAAATATATAAATATTATAAATATAAATATTATAAATATAAATATTATAAATATAAATATAAATATAAATATAAATATAAATATAAAATTATAAATATAAATATAAATATAAATATAAATATTATAAATATAAATATAAAATATATAAATATAAATATATAATATAAAATTTAAATATAAATATAAATATAAAATTATAAAATATAAATATAAAAATTATAAATATAAATATAAAATTATAAATATAAATATAAATATAAAATTATAAATATAAAATTAAATATAAATATAAAATATAAAATATAAATATAAAATATAAATATTATAAATATAAATATAAAATTATAAATATAAATATAAATATTATAAATATAAATATAAATATAAATATAAAATTATAAATATAAATATAAATATAAATATAAAATTATAAATATAAATATAAAATTATAAATATAAATATAAAATTATAAATATAAATATAAAATTATAAATATAAATATAAAATTATAAATATAAATATAAAATTATAAATATAAATATAAAATTATAAATATAAATATAAAATTATAAATATAAATATAAAATTATAAATATAAATATAAAATTATAAATATAAAATTATATAAATATAAATATAAAATTATAAATATAAAATTATATAAATATAAATATAAAATTATAAATATAAATATAAATATAAAATTATAAATATAAATATAAATATAAAATTATAAATATAAATATAAATATAAATATAAATATAAATATAAATATAAAATTATAAATATAAATATAAAATTATAAATATAAATATAAAATTATAAATATAAATATTATAATATAAATATTATAAATATAAATATTATAAATATAAATATATAAATTTAAATATAATAAATATAAATATAAAATTTAAATATAAATATAAAATTTAAATATAAATATAAAATTTAAATATAAATATAAAATTTAAATATAAATATAAATATAAAATATAAATATAAATATAAAATTATAAATATAAATATAAATATAAATATAAAATTATAAATATAAATATAAAATTATAAATATAAATATTATAAATATAAATATTATAAATATAAATATATAAATATAAATATAAAATTTAAATATAAATATAAAATTTAAATATAAATATAAAATTTAAATATAAATATAAAATTATAAATATAAATATAAATATAAAATTATAAAATATAAATATAAATATAAATATAAATATAAATATAAATATAAAATTATAAATATAAATATAAAATTATAAATATAAATATAAAATTATAAATATAAATATAAAATTATAAATATAAATATAAAATTATAAATATAAAATTATAAAATATAAATATAAAATTATAAATATAAATATAAATATAAAATATAAATATAAATATAAATATAAAATTATAAATATAAATATAAATATAAATTATAAATATAAATATAAATATAAATATAAAATTATAAATATAAATATAAAATTATAAATATTATAAATATAAATATTATAAATATAAATATATAAATATAAATATATAAATATAAATATAAATATAAATATAAAATTTAAATATAAATATAAAATTTAAATATAAATATAAAATTTTAAATATAAATATAAATATAAAATTATAAATATAAATATAAATATAAAATTATAAATATAAATATTATAAATATAAATATTATAAATATAAATATATAAATATAAATATTATAAATATAAATATATAAATATAATATATAAATATAAATATAAAATTTAAATATAATATAAATTTAAATATAAATATAAAATTTAAATATAAATATAAAATTATAAATATAAATATAAAATTATAAATATAAATATAAATTATAAATATAAAATTATAAAATATAAATATAAATATAAAATTATAAATATATAAATATAAATATAAATATAAATATAAATATAAAATTATAATATAATATAAATATAAAATTATAAATATAAAATTATAAATATAAATATAAATATAAAATTATAAATATAAAATTATAAATATAAATATAAATATAAAATTATAAATATAAAATTATAAATATAAATATAAATATAAAATTATAAATATTATAAATATAAATATAAATATTATAAATATAAATATAAATATTATAAATATAAATATAAATATAAATATAAAATTATAAATATAATATAAAATTATAAATATAAATATAAAATTATAAATATAAAATTATATAATATAAATATAAAATTATAAATATAAATATAAATATAAATATAAATATAAAATTATAAATATAAATATAAATATAAAATTATAAATATAAATATAAATATAAATATAAAATTATAAATATAAATATAAATATAAATATAAATATAAAATTATAAATATAAAATTATAAATATAAATATAAATATAAATATAAAATTATAAATATAATATAAATATAAATATAAAATTATAAATATAAAATTATAAATATAAATATAAATATAATTATAAATATAAAATTATAAATATAAATATAATATAAATATAAATATAAATATAAAATTATAAATATAAATATAAATATAAAATTATAAATATAAATATAAATATAAATTATAAATATAAATATAAATATAAATATAAATATAAATATAAATATAAAATTATAAATATAAATATAAAATTATAAATATAAATATAAATATAAATATAAAATTATAAATATAAAATTATAAATATAAATATAAATATAAATATATAAATATAAATATAAATATAAATATAAAATTATAAATATAAATATAAATATAAAATTATAAATATAAAATATAAATATAAATATAAATATAAATATAAATATAAAATTATAAATATAAATATAAATATAAATATAAATATAAATATAAATATAAAATTATAAATATAAAATTATAAATATAAATATAAAATTATAAATATAAAATTATAAATATAAATATAAATATAAATTATAAATATAAATATAAAATATAAATATAAATATAAATATAAATATAAAATTATAAATATAAATATAAATATAAATATAAATATAAAATTATAAATATAAATATAAATATAAATATAAATATAAAATTATAAATATAAATATAAATATAAATATAAAATATAAAATATAAATATAAATATAAATATAAAATTATAAATATAAATATAAATATAAATATAAATATAAAATTATAAATATAAATATAAATATAAATTATAAATATAAATATAAATATAAATATAAATATAAATATAAATATAAAATTATAAATATAAATATAAAATTATAAATATAAATATAATATAAAATTATAAATATAAAATTATAAATATAAATATAAATATAAATATAAATATAAATATAAAATTATAAATATAAATATAAATATAAATATAAAATTATAAATATAAATATAAATATAAATATTATAAATATAAATATAAATATAATATAAAATTATAAATATAAATATAAATATAAAATTATAAATATAAAATTATAAATATAAATATAAATATAAAATTATAAATATAAAATTATAAATATAAATATAAATATAAATATAAATATAAATATAAATATAAATATAAATTATAAATATAAATATAAATATAAATATAAATATAAAATTATAAATATAAAATTATAAATATAAAATATAAATATAAATATAAATATAAATATAAATTATAAATATAAATATAAATTATATAAAATTATAAATATAAATATAAATATAAAATATAAATATAATATATAAAATTATAAATATAAATATAAAATTATAAATATAAAATTATAAATATAAATATAAATATAAATATAAATATAAATATAAATATAAATATAAAATTATAAATATAAATATAAATATAAATATAAAATTATAAATATAAATATAAATATAAATATAAAATTATAAATATAAATATAAATATAAATATAAAATTATAAATATAAATATAATATAAAATTATAAATATAAATATAAATATAAATATAAAATTATAAATATAAATATAAATATAAATATAAAATTATAAATATAAATATAAATATAAAATTATAAATATAAATATAAATATAATATAAATATAAATATAAAATTATAAATATAATATAAAATTATAAATATAAATATAAATATAAATATAAAATTAAAAATATAAAATTATAAATATAAATATAAATATAAATATAAAATTATAAATATAAATATAAATATAAATATAAAATTATAAATATAAATATAAATATAAATATTATAAATATAAATATAAATATAAATATAAAATTATAAATTATAAATATAAATATAAAATTATAAATATAAAATTATAAATATAAATATAAATATAAAATTATAAATATAAAATTATAAATATAAATATAAATATAAAATTATAAATATAAATATAAATATAAATATAAATATAAAATTATAAATATAAATATAAAATTATAAATATAAATATAAAATTATAAATATAAAATTATAAATATAAATATAAATATAAATATAAAATTATAAATATAAATATAAATATAAATATAAATATAAATATAAAATTATAAATATAAATATAAATATAAATATAAATATAAATATAAATATAAATATAAATATAAAATTATAAATATAAATATAAATATAAATATAAAATTATAAATATAAATATAAATATAAATATAAAATTATAAATATAAAATTATAAATATAAATATAAATATAAAATTATAAATATAAATATAAATATAAATATAAAATTATAAATATAAATATAAAATTATAAATATAAATATAAATATAAATATAAAATTATAAATATAAAATTATAAATATAAATATAAATATAAATATAAATATAAATATAAATATAAAATTATAAATATAAATATAAATATAAATATAAAATTATAAATATAAATATAAATATAAATATAAAATTATAAATATAAATATAAATATAAATATAAAATTATAAATATAAATATAAATATAAATATAAAATTATAAATATAAATATAAATATAAATATAAAATTATAAATATAAATATAAAATTATAAATATAAATATAAATATAAATATAAAATATAAATATAAATATAAATATAAATATAAAATTATAAATATAAATATAAATATAAATATTATAAATATAAATATAAATATAAATATAAATATAAATATAAATATAAATATAAAATTATAAATATAAAATTATAAATATAAATATAAATATAAAATTATAAATATAAAATTATAAATATAAATATAAAATATAAATTATAAATATAAATATAAATATAAATATAAATATAAATATAAATATAAAATTATAAATATAAATATAAAATTATAAATATAAATATAAATTATAAATATAAAATTATAAATATAAATATAAATATAAATATAAAATTATAAATATAAATATAAATTATAAATATAAATATAAATATAAATATAAATATAAAATTATAAATATAAAATATAAATATAAATATAAAATTATAAATATAAATATAAATATAAATATAAAATTATAAATATAAATATAAATATAAATATAAATTATAAATATAAATATAAAATATAAAATTATAATATAAATATAAATATAAATATAAATATAAAATTATAAATATAAATATAAAATTATAAATATAAATATAAATATAAATATAAAATTATAAATATAAAATTATAAATATAAATATAAATATAAATATAAATATAAATATAAATATAAAATTATAAATATAAATATAAATATAAATATAAAATTATAAATATAAATATAAATATAAATATAAAATTATAAATATAAATATAAATATAAATATAAAATTATAAATTATAAATATAAATATAAATATAAAATTATAAATATAAATATAAATATAAATATAAATATAAATATAAAATTATAAATATAAATATAAAATTATAAATATAAATATAAATATAAATATAAAATTATAAATATAAATATAAATATAAAATTATAAATATAAATATAAAATTATAAATATAAATATAAATATAAATATAAATATAAATATAAAATTATAAATATAAATATAAAATTATAAATATAAATATAAATATAAATATAAAATTATAAATATAAATATAAATATAAATATAAATATAAATATAAAATTATAAATATAAATATAAATATAAATATAAAATATAAATATAAATATAAATATAAATATAAATATAAATATAAATATAAATATAAATATAAAATTATAAATATAATATAAATATAAAATATAAATATAAATATAAAATATAAATATAAATATAAATTATAAATATAAATATAAAATTATAAATATAAATATAAAATTATAAAATATAAATATAAAATTATAAATATAAATATAAAATTATAAATATAAATATAAAATTATAAATTATAAATATTAAAATTATAAATATAAATATAAAATTATAAATATAAATATTATAAATATAAATATATAAATATAAATATAAAATTATAAATATAAAATTATAAATATAAATATAAATATAAATATAAAATTATAAATATAAATATAAATATAAATATAAATATAAAATTATAAATATAAATATAAAATTATAAATATTATAAATATAAATATAAATATAATAAATATAAATATAAAATATAAATATAAATATAAATATAAATATAAATATTATAAATATAAATATAAATATAAAATTATAAATATAAATATAAAATTATAAATATAAATATAAAATTATAAATATAAATATAAAATTATAAATATAAATATTATAATTATAAATATAAATATAAAATATAAATATAAAATTATAAATATAAATATAAATATAAAATTATAAATATAAATATAAATATAAAATTATAAATATAAATATAAATATAAATATAATATAAATATAAATATAAAATTATAAATATAAAATATAAAATTATAAATATAAATATAAATTATAAATATAAATATTATAAATATAAATATTATAAATATAAATATTATAAATATAAATATATAAATATAAATATAAATATAAATATAAATATAAAATTTAATATAAATATAAAATTTAAATATAAATATAAAATTTAAATATAAATTAAATATAAATTAAATATAAATATAAAATTATAAATATAAATATAAAATATAAATATAAATATAAATATAAATATAAAATTATAAATATAAATATAAAATTATAAATATTATAAATATAAATATTATAAATATAAATATTATAAATATAAATATTATAAATTAAATATAAATATAAATATATAAATATAAATATAAAATTTAAATATAAATATAAAATTATAAATATAAATATAAAATTTAAATATAAATATAAAATTATAAATATAAATATAAATATAAAATTATAAATATAAATATAAATATAAATATAAATATAAATATAAATATAAAATTATAAATATAAATATAAATATAAATATAAATATAAAATTATAAATATAAATATAAAATTATAAATATAAATATAAAATTATAAATATAAAATTATATAAATATAAATATAAAATTATAAATATAAATATAAATATAAATATAATATAATATAAATATAAAATTATAAATATAAATATAAATATAAAATTATAAATATAAATATAAATATAAATATAAAATTATAAATATAAATATAAAATTATAAATATAAATATAAAATTATAAATATAAATATAAATATAAATATTATAAATATAAATATATAAATATAAATATATAAATATAAATATAAAATTTAAATATAAATATAAAATTTAAATATAAATATAAAATTTAAAATATAAATATAAATATAAAATTATAAATATAAATATAAATATAAAATATAAAATTATAAATATAAATATAAAATTATAAATATAAATATAAAATTATAAATATAAATATTATAAATATAAATATTATAAATATAAATATTATAAATATAAATATTAAATATAAATATAAAATATAAATATATAAATATAAATATAAATATAAAATTTAAATATAAATATAAAATTTAAATATAAATATAAAATTATAAATATAAATATAAATATAAATATAAATATAAATATAAATATAAATATAAATTATAATAAATATAAAATTATAAATATAAATATAAAATTATAAATATAAATATATAAATATAAATATTATAAATATAAATATTATAAATATAAATATATAAATATAAATATATAAATATAAATATATAAATATAAATATAAAATTTAAATATAAATATAAAATTTAAATATAAATATAAAATTTAAATATAAATATAA
>NC_090729.1:44205629-44210629 GCF_036898095.1 Palaemon carinicauda
AAAAAATAAATATAAATATAAATATAAATATAAATATAAAATTATAAATATAAATATAAATATAAATATAAATATAAAATTATAAATATAAATATAAATATAAATATAAAATATAAATATAAATATAAATATAAATATAAATATAAATATAAAATTATAAATATAAATATAAAATTATAAATATAAATATAAATATAAATATAAAATTATAAATATAAAATTATAAATATAAATATAAATATAAATATTATAAATATAAATATAAATATAAATATAAAATTATAAATATAAATATAAATATAAAATTATAAATATAAAATTATAAATATAAATATAAATATAAATATAAATATAAAATTATAAATATAAATATAAATATAAATATAAATATAAATATAAATATAAAATTATAAATATAAAATTATAAATATAAATATAAAATTATAAATATAAATATAAAATTATAAATATAAATATAAATATAAAATTATAAATATAAATATAAATATAAATATAAAATTATAAATATAAATATAAATATAAATATAAAATTATAAATATAAATATAAATATAAATATAAATATAAAATTATAAATATAAATATAAATATAAATATAAATATAAAATTATAAATATAAATATAAATATAAATATAAAATTATAAATATAAATATAAATATAAATATAAAATTATAAATATAAATATAAATATAAATATAAATATAAAATTATAAATATAAATATAAATATAAAATTATAAATATAAATATAAATATAAATATAAATATAAATATAAATATAAAATTATAAATATAAATATAAAATTATAAATATAAATATAAATATAAATATAAAATTATAAATATAAAATTATAAATATAAATATAAATATAAATATAAATATAAATATAAAATTATAAATATAAATATAAATATAAATATAAATTATAAATATAAATATAAATATAAATATAAATATTATAAATATAAATATAAATATAAATATAAATTATAAATATAAATATAAATATAAAATTATAAATATAAAATTATAAATATAAATATAAATATAAAATTATAAATATAAAATTATAAATATAAATATAAATATAAAATTATAAATATAAATATAAATATAAATATAAATATAAATATAAAATATAAATATAAATATAAAATTATAAATATAAATATAAAATTATAAATATAAAATTATAAATATAAATATAAATATAAATATAAATATAAATATAAAATTATAAATATAAATATAAATATAAATATAAAATTATAAATATAAATATAAATATAAATATAAAATTATAAATATAAATATAAAATTATAAATATAAATATAAAATTATAAATATAAATTATAAATATAAATATAAATATAAATATAAATATAAATATAAATATAAAATTATAAATATAAATATAAATATAATATAAATATAAAATTATAAATATAAATATAAATATAAATATAAAATTATAAATATAAATATAAATATAAATATAAAATTATAAATATAAATATAAATATAAATATAAAATTATAAATATAAATATAAATATAAATATAAAATTATAAATATAAATATAAATATAAATATAAAATTATAAATATAAATATAAATATAAAATTATAAATATAAATATAAATATAAATATAAATATAAAATATAAATATAAATATAAAATTATAAATATAAATATAAATATAAATATAAATATAAATATAAATATAAATATAAAATTATAAATATAAATATAAATATAAATATAAAATTATAAATATAAATATAAATATAAATATTATAAATATAAATATAAATATAAATATAAAATTATAAATATAAATATAAATATAAAATTATAAATATAAATTATAAATATAAATATAAATATAAATATTATAAATATAAAATTATAAATATAAATATAAATATAAAATTATAAATATAAATATAAATATAAATATAAATATAAATATAAAATATATAAATATAAAATATAAAATTATAAATATAAATATAAAATTATAAATATAAAATTATAAATATAAATATAAATATAAATATAAAATTATAAATATAAATATAAATATAAATATAAAATTATAAATATAAATATAAATATAAATATAAAATTATAAATATAAATATAAATATAAATATAAAATTATAAATATAAATATAAATATAAATATAAAATTATAAATATAAATATAAATATAAATATAAATTATAAATATAAATATAAATATAAATATAAAATTATAAATATAAATATAAATATAAAATTATAAATATAAATATAAATATAAATATAAATATAAATATAAATATAAAATTATAAATATAAATATAAAATTATAAATATAAATATAAATATAAATATAAAATTATAAATATAAATATAAATATAAATATAAATATAAATATAAATATAAATATAAATATAAATATAAATATAAAATTATAAATATAAATATAAATATAAATATAAATTATAAATATAAATATAAATATAAATATAAAATTATAAATATAAATATAAATATAAATATAAAATTATAAATATAAATATAAATATAAATATAAAATTATAAATATAAATATAAAATTATAAATATAAATATAAATATAAATATAAAATTATAAATATAAATATAAATATAAAATTATAAATATAAAATTATAAATATAAATATAAATATAAAATTATAAATATAAATATAAAATTATAAATATAAATATAAATATAAATATAAATATAAATATAAATTATAAATATAAATATAAAATTATAAATATAAATATAAATATAAATATAAAATTATAAATATAAATATAAATATAAATATAAATATAAATATAAAATTATAAATATAAATATAAATATAAATATAAAATTATAAATATAAATATAAATATAAATATAAAATTATAAATATAAATATAAATATAAATATAAAATATAAATATAAATATAAAATTATAAATATAAATATAAATATAAATATAAAATTATAAATATAAATATAAAATTATAAATATAAATATAAATATAAATATAAATATAATATAAATATAAAATTATAAATATAAATATAAAATTATAAATATAAATATAAAATTATAAATATAAATATAAATATAAATATAAAATTATAAATATAAATATAAATATAAATATAAAATTATAAATATAAATATAAATATAAATATAAAATTATAAATATAAATATAAATATAAAATTATAAATATAAATATAAATATAAATATTATAAATATAAATATAAATATAAATATAAAATTATAAATATAAATATAAATATAAATATAAATATAAAATTATAAATATAAATATAAATATAAAATTATAAATATAAATATAAATATAAATATAAAATTATAAATATAAATATAAATATAAATATAAATATAAATATAAATATAAAATATAAATATAAAATTATAAATATAAATATAAATATAAATATAAAATTATAAATATAAATATAAAATTATAAATATAAATATAAATATAAAATTATAAATATAAATATAAATATAAAATTATAAATATAAATATAAATATAAAATTATAAATATAAATATAAATATAAAATTATAAATATAAATATAAATATAAAATTATAAATATAAATATAAATATAAAATTATAAATATAAATATAAAATTATAAATATAAATATAAATATAAATATAAATATAAATATAAAATTATAAATATAAATATAAAATTATAAATATAAATATAAATATAAAATTATAAATATAAATATAAATATAAATATAAAATTATAAATATAAATATAAATATAAAATTATAAATATAAATATAAATATAAAATTATAAATATATATATAAATATAAAATTATAAATTTATAAATATAAATATAAAATTATAAATATAAATATAAAATTATAAATATAAATATAAAATTATAAATATAAATTATAAATATAAATATAAATATAAAATTATAAATATAAATATAAATATAAAATTATAAATATAAATATAAATATAAAATTATAAATATAAATATAAATATAAAATTATAAATATAAATATAAATATAAAATTATAAATATAAAATTATAAATATAAATATAAATATAAAATTATAAATATAAATATAAAATTATAAATATAAATATAAAATTATAAATATAAATATAAATATAAAATTATAAATATAAATATAAAATTATAAATATAAATATTATAAATATAAATATTATAAATATAAATATTATAAATATAAATATATAAATATAAATATATAAATATAAATATATAAATATAAATATAAAATTTAAATATAAATATAAAATTTAAATATAAATATAAAATTATAAATATAAATATAAAATTATAAATATAAATATAAAATTATAAATATAAATATATAATATAAAATTATAAATATAAAATATAAATATAAATATAAATATAAATATAAATATAAAATTATAAATATAAAATTATAAATATAAATATAAATATAAAATTATAAATATAAAATTATAAATATAAATATAAATATAAAATTATAAATATAAAATTATAAATATAAATATAAATATAAAATTATAAATATTATAAATATAAATATAAATATAAATATAAATATAAATATTATAAATATAAATATAAATATAAATATAAAATTATAAATATAAATATAAAATTATAAATATAAATATAAAATTATAAATATAAATATAAAATTATAAATATAAAATTATAAAATATAAATATAAAATTATAAATATAAATATAAATATAAAATTATAAATATAAATATAAATATAAAATTATAAATATAAATATAAATATAAATATAAAATTATAAATATAAATATAAAATTATAAATATAAATATAAAATTATAAATATAAATATAAAATTATAAATATAAATATTATAAATATAAATATTATAAATATAAATATTATAA
>NC_090729.1:44225629-44228129 GCF_036898095.1 Palaemon carinicauda
TTTTAGGTCCAATTTTTCTATTCTTCGGACTATTTGTTTCTCAGGGTTGCTACAAATAGCTAGTAAGTGGGCGAAGTTCATCAGGTAGAAGGATAAACAACAGGTTAAGTTTGGAGTAATTATTACAGTAACAAATGATACTCGAAAATTACAGTAAGTCAAGTTAGGTGTTGCGACGCGTTTCGGAACGACTGGTTCCTTCTTCAGGCGAGAAGTGAGGCTCTGGCTGAATCTAGGTCCTTATATATGCCGAGTCTGGTTCGTAGAGAAGGCCTCGAATTTTCTGATTGGTCGAGCGGAGGTCCCGAATTTTCTGATTGGTCGAGCGGAGGTTGTAGGTGCTGGTGGCAGGTGCATGACGAGCTCTGGTATGATTCCTGGTGTGAGAGGCAGGAAGGGATCCTGGATCCTGATTGGTCAAGGCGCGCTCCGAGCCAGAAAAAGATTCAGGCAAGCTCCTCTCTCGCTCAGTGGACTGGGCTGAGAAAGGTATCTGAGCTCTCTGGTTGGCCGAGGCGTGCACCGAGACGGGCTGGGACTCAGTGAACCCATTCCTACGCTCATCAGGCTGAAATTCCGGGCCATGTTCGCCGCCAAAATTCACATTAGGTCCGACGATTTCTTCATTTGTAGAAGTATCACGATCGGGGTTGTCTTGATTCTGGTGGTCTGATTCTTGATTACGTACGTTAGTACGTCGACATGATGGTAGCAGGAACATTTCTTGTGTGGTATTCAATGATGGTCTCTCGCTTTGGATAAGCAGGGTTTCCAAAATTCGTAAACGCCTGCTGTCCGTGGCGCTACTGATAATTTCAGTGTTAGCAACGATGTCCGTCCTGCTAATCTGTGAGTTGTGTCGTTGTAAAGCATGATTTTTGATGGCCCCTTGCTGCACGTGGCACGAGATCCTTTTCGAGAGCTTCATAGTAGTCATTCCTATGTACTTGCCGGGGCATCTACGGACTGGGCATTGGTAGGAGTAGACCACATTAGTCTTCTTCAAAGGATCGTTCTCGGGGGGCGTTGGGTTATTCTTCATAATCAAGCTGCGTGTTTTCCGTGTTTGGTTGTAAATGATGAGCTCTACTTTCGTGTTCTCGTCAGTGAGTGAAACGTTATTTTTGATGATGTCCTTGATGGCCTTTTCGTCTCGTTGATATTCGGAGTGCATGAGGCGTGATAGAGGAGAGGGTATTCTCCCAACTCGAGTGCCCTGCCGTCTACTTCCGCTACATCGACGACACTTTCATCAAGGCCACTTCCATGAACGCCATTGAAAACTTACGAAGAACCTTCGAGGATAACAGTGTCCTTCACTTTACCCTCGAACATAGCATTGACAACCGCCTCCCGTTCCTGGACGTCTTGATCTCTTCCACCGACGAAGGTTTCCAGACCACCGTTTACACTAAGCCCACTAACCTGGGCATGTGTCTTAACGGAGATAGCGAGTGTCCTGCTCGTTACAAGGCCTCGACCATCAAGGCCTTTGTCCGTAGGGCCCTGTCCCACTGCTCGACTTGGACGGACACCCACAAGGAGCTGGAAAGGACCGCACAGGTCCTCATCAACAACGGGTATAGTAACAAGCAAGTTCAACGAGAAGTGAGGACAGCCATAGATAAGTGGTACGGGGCCCCTTCGGTGGAAGGGTCCGACAATGCCAGTCAAGAATCCGACGACACCACAGCCAGGTCCGACACCGCTATCAACGGACCTAAGGACATCAGACTATACTACAAAGGCCTCATGCACTCCGAATATCAACGAGACGAAAAGGCCATCAAGGACATCATCAAAAATAACGTTTCACCCACTGACGAGAACACGAAAGTAAAGCTCATCATTTACTACCAGACACGGAAAACACGCAGCTTGATTATGAAGAATAACCCAACGCCCCCCGAGAACGATCCTTTGAAGAAGACTAATGTGGTCTACTCCTACCAATGCCCAGTCCGTGGATGCCCCGGCAAGTACATAGGAATGACTACTATGAAGCTCTCGAAAAGGATCTCGTGCCACGTGCAGCAAGGGGCCATCAAAAATCATGCTTTACAACGACACAACTCACAGATTAGCAGGATGGACATCGTTGCTAACACTGAAATTATTGGTAGCGCCACGGACAGCAGGCGTTAACGAATTTTGGAAGCCCTGCTTATCCAAAGCGAGAGACCATCATTGAATACCACACAAGAAATGTTCCTGCTACCATCATGTCGACGTACTAACATACGTAATCAAGAATCAGACCCCCAGAATCAAGACAACCCCGATCGTGACACTTCTACAAATGAAGAAATCGTCGGACCTAATGTGAATTTTGGCGGCGAACATGGCCCGGAATTTCAGCCTGATGAGCGTAGGAATGGGTTCACTGAGTCCCAGCCCGTCTCGGTGCGCGCCTCGGCCAACCAGAGAGCTCAGATACCTTTCTCAGCCCAGTCCACTGAGCAAGAGAGGAGCTTGCCTGAATCTTTTTCTGGCTCGGAGC
>NC_090729.1:44240629-44250629 GCF_036898095.1 Palaemon carinicauda
TACAGAGGTCATTATTTTTTTTCTTTAGTTAGATTTTCATATCCTGGTGATTTTCTTTTTCATATATATATATATATATATATATATATATATATATATATATATATATATATATATATATATATATATATATATATACTTAGGTTGGCTTTAGCAAATTAATTCACTCATTTCTCGTTTCATATTTTTCCATTCATTGCTGTGAACTAATTCAGGATTCAAAATACTATTCGCAATAGAGACAACATTTTCGCTGATATTATTTTCATCAGATTTCTCTTTTTTGAACTAATGTCTATCTCGCTTTTTCAACTAGTGTTGTAGCTTACGATGTACTACTACTACTACTACTACTAATAATAATAATAATAATAATAATAATAATAATAATAATAATAATAATAATAATAATAATAATAATAATAATAATAATAATAATAATAATAATAATGATGATGATGATAAAAGTATCACTAAAACAGTTTTGATAATGTTTTCCTTAATATTATTATAAGTTTTCGCCTTTTAAGAATACAAATCAACTAAGAATAGCTCAATCAGAAAATTATCTAAAAAGAGATGATCTTCATTGAAGATAGTTTTGGTAAAAAATAGATTAAAACATAGAATATTCTTTGGATTTTCATAATATATATATATATATATATATATATATATATATATATATATATATATATATATATATATATATATATATATTCTGCTTTCACTTTCTAGATTCCCCTGGATATAAACAAGTGATAAGATTATGAAACTATGTGAAATCAATATAATATAATATACAACTTCAATTTATTTTTTTCCCTTCATTAAAGTTTATAATTTTTAGATATAAGCTGAAAATTATCCAATTCATAAAGGTATATTATGTAATTTAGGTTTACTTTTCCCATAACAATGGGCTCTATTGCTATGATAAATTTCCTTTCCAAAACCTATCAGAAATCCAACATATATATGATTATTAGCTGGTTTTATGCTAACCCACTAAAATTTTTCATATTTTTATTTTTTTTTAATTTTTCACAAAAAATGGCATAATGTAGTCCATAGCTTACTTGTAAAATATCAAATGATTAATATTATGTCTACTTATATTAAACACTAATAGTTTAATTGCTTTTGTTCCCTGGAGAAGTTCGCAATTCTTTCATTCTTTCCTTTTTAAAGATTTCACCGTTTTCTTCAGTGGAATTTTTAAATGGAGATTCAAGAGACAACACTTCTGCCATGATTGAATTTTAGTTCCTTAATCTTCTTCCACATTAGCTCAAGATCTAATTAACTCACTTCGCTCTCTTTCTCCTGGAAGTTGTTACCTCGAGTATGAAGATGTTAGTTTGATGCCCCTGGTGAAATTAATGTCTTCATGTGGGTTATTAAAGTTTTCCTTTAAATGGTCTGAATATAGTTTTAACAAAAACGAATTAAACTAGTTATTGTCAGTTTCTTGCAACCTTAAAAAGGAACATTTTTACAGGAAGAACTACAGGATTTTTAATGTAAATATATGTGTTTCAAATAAGCTAAACACAAAATCAGACAATTGAAAGTCAAAGATGCTGGCAAAGAATTTAGAAACTTGTTTTTTTTTTTTATTACTAAATAAACATTGACATGACTGGCTTCATGGTAATGTTCAGTAATTTATTAATTAATAAGGTTATATTTCATGGACGCTATAAGAACGTTGTGTATCAATAACGTTTCCGCTAAACCAACTGCTTTATGCCTTAAGAGTAACATATCTTTTAAAATCAGGAGCAATATCATTTACACAATTCAATAAATACAATATTTGATTAAAAAATATGAACTGAATACCAATAATCTCATTCAAAACTCTGATTTTAATTCATCGTCATTCGATTAAAAGGATTTCAAGGTTATGGAATAAATGTTAAACTAATACAAATAGTGATGCTAAAAATAAAGAATAATTGTGAACAAATATGTAATTTTTACAGCAAGCGTAATACACATCTGAAAGAATGGATTAGTTAGAAATTTAGTGATTAACCCTACATTTTATCACTATCTCCATATCAGCATAAAATGAAGAATTATATCTATCTATGTATATGTATGTATATATATATATATATATATATATATATATATATATATATATATATATGTATATATATATATATATATATATATATATATATATATATATATATATGTGTGTGTATATATATATATATATATATATATATATATATATATATATATATATATATATATGTATATATATATATATACATATATATATATATATATATATATATATATATATATATATATATATATATACATATATATATACATATATATATATATATATATATATATATATATATATATATATATATATATATATATATATATATATATATGTTTGTGTGTGTGTGATAAAAATCTTCAATTCCATTCATCAAAATAAAATTGATCTCTGGTGTCGTTGATGCAAACCCACAATCACCACTTCGATGTCTTTCCAGTGATTTAATTTCAACGATCCCTTATGTCCAAGAACAAGATAATGTTACCTAAGAGTACCAAGTGTCTAGCTGATTATTGTTGGCGGATGGATAGCCTCTCCAGAGTGATATCGAAAGTAATTTAAAGATAATAATAATAATAATAATAATAATAATAATAATAATAATAATAATAATAGTAATAATAATGATTATATTTATCTAAATTATTATTAATAATATTCCGAATATTTTAATTTTTATCAACGTTATATAAAGAATAATAGTAAACTAATTAAAGCCAAATTGATTTTAATGATTAGTTAGAATAAAATTACATAATTGAGAAATCTTTTTTTGTAAATAATGCTATTCAATAGAGTTAAAACTAACAGAATCCGTGTCGGTAAAAATATCTTACTTGAGATAGAAAGTTTTTCTTTTTTTTTTTGGAAGGGTTTTAGTAACTAAATATATTTCGAATATATTTTTAGGTTATTAAATTTTTTTATCATTAAAGTTAAAAGAGGTAAATTATAAAATTATATATTTACAATGGAGTCTTAATTAATATTCGTTTGTGTAGACAGAGTATATTTGGGATTCTTACAACACACTTTTTCCAAACAGTGTTTTTCGATTACTATTAATAGTATTTCTCTATTATCAATTAAACATAAACATTAAGAAAATTCATTCTTAACTACTTAATTCTTTGAAAGGTTTAACTTTTTGGTTATATCTTTGACTCCCTAATTTCTTCAATAAATAGAAGTCAAGTATAGAAACTGTTACCCTAATAAATCGATAATACATTATTTGAAACATGTGGGAGATAGAGGAAATAATTTACCGACTATGTTTTTAGGCCTTTTCTTTTTTTCTTTTTTTCTCCAAAGTGAAGAGTCGTACCTCAAATATAAGGAACAAAGAATCTTATCTGTTGGTCTTTTTTTTTTTTTTTTTTTTTTAAAAGGCTAAAATAAAAGATATATTAGAATCCATGCGGAGACCGTTTTTATCGTCTGTTTTCCTAGTATCCCCGATTGAAATTGAATATTTTCTTTTGTGATTAATTCCTCTCCACCAAAACAGCTTGGCTATTCTACGTTGTGTGATGAGCAGTAGAGATGAATTTCTATCACTTTTCTATAACCTTAATATTACAATTTTCTTTCTCCTGCATACACTTTTTTGCTAATTGTATTTACGCATAAAGGATTTCAGAAGTAAAGGTAAAGACAAAGATAAAGAATAAAGATAAATTTAACATAAAATTATGATACTATTACTTTAATTGTCAATTAAAACATGATATGCATGACGCTCGGTATTTGTAGCATGCTCTAAGTCCCGTTTTTGTATCTATATATTCCTGTAAATATTTTTTCAAGACAGCTACATTTTCATTTTGATACCTTTACAAACCCTCAACCCTTCCAAACAAAGTATTAGCACACAAAACTATTTATTTTCAATATATTTTCTAGTTTCATTAAATAACAAAACTAATCCTCAATTAATTATTTGCTTGCCTTTAGTTACAAGTGATTGTTACCAGTTGATTTCGAATTCTGTTCCAGTCTTATATTTCCCAAACCAGTTTTTAATAACATCTATTTCATTGCTGTGGTTCTTTATATACAAATATTTCTAGTGTTCTTTTAGATTAATTTAGTATTCTCCTTCCCTTTCCCCCAATCTCTCTCTCTCTCTCTCTCTCTCTCTCTCTCTCTCTCTCTCTCTCTCTCTCTCTCTCCTACCATCCATATATAGTAAAATGAATGAAAAAAATGATTGCGTTTAGATGTATATTTCTATTATGATGAAACTTTGTTACTCATAACTTTTTTTTCCTTTTTTTTTTTTTACATATGGTGGCAATATTAATAATTGAAAACCTTTTATCTAATCTATTTAATCAATTGGTTTCCGCTTTTGTAAATATGAATTTTTACCAATTGTAAGTTTGGGTTTTTACATGACCATTTTTTCTCATGCAATCTTACGTTGCATATTTTTTTATATAGAAAAGCCAAGAACCTATTTCTGCGGCAGCTGTCAATTTGTCCTTCCTTGTCAACAGTGATGACTCACATCCCTACATCTTCTGTCATGGAGGTCAGCATAACTCGCACTCTGACTTGCGTTACTTTACCTATCATTCTGTCGTCATTCCAATTACCTATTATCCCTCTTTCATCATACTTAAGAGCATGAATGAAATAGAAAGATGTCGGAACTATGAATTAAATGTTTATGTTACAAAAAAAAATGGAAAAAAAAGTCCCTAGGTGTTGGAAAGAACACAGTTTTATAACTTCAAACAAAAGGGTTATAAATAATAGCAGAGGTCAAAGCTGTTTGCATATAGTTTATCAACGTACACACACACACGCATAAACACACACACACACACACACACACACACACATATATATATATATATATATATATATATATATATATATATATATATATATATATATATATATATTTATATATATATATATATATATATATATATATATATATATATATATATATATATATATAACGGATTTTGAGCGATGCGAAAAATCTAATTTTGAATGAGGTAGCCATGTCGTCCTGATGGAAGTTCTTAAAGGGTAGCTTCCTAGGGTATATTTGACTACAGTGATATTCCCAGAGAATTTTACCTTAAGGTATCCAGAATTCTAACTCCTGGAGCAAATATCCCTAAATAAATTTAACAGGGATATCGCATAATATCAGAGGACGTATTCTTGACACGTAACATAGCTATCTTCACCCCGAACAATATTAACGCTTCGAGGGGTTACAGTGACAAGAATCTGAAATGAGAATAAAAAGAGAGCCGTTAATAAGGAATCTCTTCATTTCCGTTTCCAGTGTGTATCTGATGAAAGCGGCAGCGCCATCTTTATTCCTTTTGGCGATATACGAAGTGCTACAGATACTGTATTATAGGGAGGGGTCAATAAGCCCTTTTACAATAAAAGGAAGGGCGGGTCCATCAGGATGACATGGCTACCTCACCCAAAAATAGATTTTTCGCTTCGCTCAAATTCCGTTTTTTGGGCTCAGGCCATGTCGTCCTGATGGAAGTTTACTAGAGCATTACTGTATCTGTGTATTCTCAACCGGTGCCGTACCCTCAAGAAAGTATTTTCCTGGTCCGTCTAGACCTAGAGACCTATGATGTTACCGTCATACATCATTTCATCTAAGCATGAACTATGTTACTGCTTCCTGCCCCCTACAGGGAAGAGTCGCACTAGACTCTGGAAAAAGTCTCAAGGAGTACATAATAACTATGGATGACAAAATGACAAGCTTGTATAGTGGTCTCGCCCTATACATTGTAAAGCGAAATTTGTATAAGAGTCACGAATGTCAGTATGAATTCCTGACATATTGCCCAATGTATCTACTCTTATTAACTATTGGATAACAGTTATATCCACATAGGAACATATTTTGCATCTCTACCACCATCCCCTTAGGGTACAACGTCAACCCTTCCTAAGGAAGGGTTGAAGCGAGTGGATTTTTACCTTGGAGAAAGGAACAATCTTAAAAGACATTCCATGATAAAATTATCCATATCTTAATCTTAATGCTCAGTACATTTCTAATAAAATGAGTGTGAGCGAATAAGACGTAGGGTTCACTATGAACTTGTTTATTAAAAATTTGATAAACATACATATCAGATCAACATTTTTAAAATTTATAAAATGTGGACGATATCCGTTAAAGCATAAGGAAAACAGTCAACAGAAAATATTTTTTTGTCTAGCAGGAAACAGATTTGCCACTTCAATCGAATTATTAATAATAATGATACAGTCTCTATACTGTTTATTTACACTAGCGTAAGAAACGCTTGCCACAAGTGTCCGTATTATGAAATAGTTCACCAAAGTCAATGGAACAGTTCGTAAGGACACGTTAGTGGCCTATCACTCAGTGTGTAGTAACAAATTGTGACTACACACCCACCCTCTTAATTAATCGTCCCAAATTAATTACACTGTTCCTCGCAGATTTAAACAGAAGGTTTAAGAATTCTACCTGATGCTACCACAGACCTCTTGAGTTGCTCCACTTGCTTCGCATAGTGCATAAAGAACACCTTGGATGACTACCATCCAGTGTACGAACAAAGATGTTCAAAGTCCATATAATTAAAGAAATTACATGGAAGCGGCAACTTTCCTCGGATCATGACTTACGGGTGTACTGTCTGGATCCGCTCTGCGAATAACACAGGTGAGTTTTGGCCTTAGTTGTTTCAGAGATAACTTTGAACCCAAGGTTTCTCCTTTGAACATCTGTCCTCACTTAAAGTCTGAAGTTCTATGAAGATAGACCTTTAGGCCCTCCACTGGACATAGAGATGCATCTTCCTTCAGAGGGAAGAATCTCTTGGAACCCCACCTGTTGGTGGGTACCTCGTTCTTGGTAAGAAACGTTGGGTCTGGAAATAAATTTAGTTCTCCCTCCAAGAACTGGAAGTGGCCTTCCTCTCTAGAGAGAGTCACTATTTCACTAACTCTGGCCCCCAAAGCGAGTACAAGCAGAAATATGACTTTTAATTCAAATCCTTTTAAGCGCATTCTTCATTGTTCATTATTTAGGCACAATGAAGAATCTTATCTAATGACCATGAAATGGGTCTTGGAGGCGCTGAAGGACTAATCCTAGCATGGGCCTTCGTAATTCATTAAAAACGTCGTGAGAAAGGTCGACCTGGAAGGCATATATTATCTGTCTTTTCAAGGCAGACTTGCAGAATAATATTTTCTTGGCTGCTAAACCTTGCTCATGAAGGTGAATAAAGAATGATAAATAGAAATCTGTCAAGGGTTCTTTTGGTTTCTTCGCCTTGACAGAGGATACCCGCTTCTTCCCTAAAGCCTCATAATGTCTTCTGGTTTCCTCCAAAAAGTCTAAACTGGCTTTTGATACCCAAAATCTTTTTCTCATTGCTAAGAAGAGTAAATCATGAGATGTAGGTTCCAGGTTTTCTGCGATGAAGCAAAGACAGTCGACTTCTGTACTCGCTGAGACAGGGATAGATCCGGTAGCAGTACAAACTTTAGTCGTAGTCCCAATGCCAGAGGGAGGGAACCACACGCTGTTTGGCCACTTGTGGGCCACTACTGGCGCTTTCCCTTTGAAGGATCTCAGTTTGTCAAGGACCTTCAAAAGGAGGTTGTGCGGAGGGAACAGATAAATACTGGACCATCTGTCCCAGTCTAGGGACATAGCGTCCACCGCCTCCGCTAGCGGATCCTCGTATGGGGACACATAACGATCTATTTTCGTGTTGTCTTTCGTCGCAAAGAGGTCTATCTGCAGCTCCGAGACTTGACTCGAGATAAAGGAGAATGATCCTGCATCTAGGGACCATTCTGACTCTATTGGTGTAAACCTGAATAGAGCGTCCGCTGTCACATTGCGGAACCTGACAGGTGCCATTTCTTCCTTTTCTGCCAAACGGAGTATGGCCAACATCACTTGGTTGATTTGAGGTGACCTCGACCTTTGTCGATTGAAGCATCTCACTATCACATCGCTGTTTAGAACCAATCTTATGTGGGTCGAGTGGCGAGGAGATACTTTCTTTAGTGTCAGAAGTACTGCCATGGCTTCTAGAGTGTTGATGTAAAATGACCTGAAAAGATTGGACCAAGCTCCTTGGACTCTCTTCTGATGAGAGTGACCCTCCCATCCTTCCTTTGAAGCATCTGTGTGGACAGTCACTGACAGTGGAGGAGGTTGAAGAAGTATTGATTTCTTCGCATTGGACCACGGCTTGAGAAGCGTTCGCAGTCGAGTCGGTAGTGGCCTCATTAGATCTCTTTGCGGGTTTGATGCGTATTTTCTCCAGACTCCTGTTGCATCCTTTAGCTGTGCTCTTAGCACTGGATCTGTTATCGAAGCAAACTGTAGAGAACTCTCTCCTGTTCGCGTCTTGATATCTGTTTGGATTTCAATAGTCTCTTGACAGATACTGCTATTTCTTTCCTCTTCTTCCCAGGAATGGAAAGTCGATGTGACTCCAAATTCCAGTGGAATCCCAACCACTGAAATTTTTGAGCTGGAGATAGTCGAGACTTTTTGATGTTGATCTTGAATCCCAGATGTTCCAGGAATTGGATCACTGTCTTAGTAGGCCACTACTCAGATCCCCTTTAGGCACAATTGATGAACGTCTGCGTTCGCAAGCTTCGTGAAAATCCTTGGGGCTATGTTTAGCCCGAAAGGCATGGCTCTGAAGGCGTAAAGTTTTCTATGTAACTTGAAGCCTAGGTAGGTAGGAGAAGTGAAGATTAATTGGAACGTGCCAATAAGCGTCAGACAAGTCTAGAGAGATGGTATATGCCCTTTTGGGCAGTAGGGTCCTTATGTGTTGAAGTGTGAGCATTCTGAACTTGGTGTTCAATATGAACTCTTTGAGTGGCGACAAGTCTAGAATGACTCTGAGTTTTTCTGAGTCCTTCTTTGGAACACAAAACAGCCTTCCTTAGAACTTGATGGACTTAACTATTCGGATTACTCTTATCTCAAAGAGTCCTCGGACATATTCTTCCAAAACGGGGGTAGAGTGTTGGCAGAATTAAGGAAATTGAGGTGCAGGACTGCTCCAGCTCCAACCTATTCCATTCTTTATTAAGCTGTGGGCCCAGGGATCGAAGGTTCAACGATCCCTAAATAGATGTAGTCTCCGTCCTACTGCAAGCTTCTCACTTCTGTTGTTGCGGACCTGAGGCCTTGCCTCGTTGACCGCGTCCTCTCCTAGATCCCCTTCCCCTTGAAGGGCGTCTAGAAGAACCTCTGGCTGTTCCTCTAGCTTTTGAACGAAAGGAAGAAGTCTGCCTTTCGAGGGCTGTGTTAAAAACTGGCGACACTTGTTGAGGTACCAGCTGGTACGTGGTTGGAGGCTGTGCCACTATCTGAGGCACCGCGGTCGCAGGGAGTTGTTGTTGTTACTATCGGTAGGGTTTAGCCAGCTGAGAGGATAGCCTAGCCCTTTCTGTCTTCTTCTTGGGTTGGGGACCCTCATCCGGAGAAGACTTTCTCTTAAGATCTAAGCCCCACTTTTTGAGAAGGTTCCTATTCTCCGTGGCAGCCTTGTCTATTACCTCTTCAACTACTTCGTTGGGAAAGAGTTCCTTACCTCAGATACAAGAGGAGATCAGCTTCCTCGGTTCGTGCCTCACCGCAGCCGCGGCAAACACAAACTCCATACAGGGTCTCCTAGCTTTAATAAAGCTATAGAGATCCTTCATAACTGTGACCAGATGGGTTTTGGACACTACCATGAAGATGTCCAGGTTCTTGGGGTCACTTGCCATCGTTTCTAATGTCATTTGCAACGACATCGATGCCACAAGTCTTTCCTTCGTCTCTTGCTCTCTGCGCAAGAGAAATTCCGACAGCTTTGGAAGTTCCTCACCAAACTGACGTTCAGCAATATCAGC
>NC_090729.1:44255629-44258129 GCF_036898095.1 Palaemon carinicauda
TATATATACAGTATATATATATATATATATATATATGTATGTGTGCATATGCATGTATATATGTATGTATATGTATGTGTATATATATATATATATATATATTCATATATATATATATATATGTATCTATGTATATATATATATATATATATACCTGTCATCCATTCACTCAGCGATAGAGCCACACCCTCTCTCGCTCTTCCCCTTTCAATCCCAGACACTCTACCAGACATTTCACCAAACATCACTTCACCCTTTTCTTTTATCTTTGTCTCACACAAGGCCAATACATCCATCCTTCTATTCCTAAACATACTTCAAATTTCATATCTTTTACTCTCTATCGTACTACATCCACGCACATTCAAGCACCCCAAAACTAGAGTGCGGGGAGCAGTCACTCTCCCCCCAGCTTCATCTCTTTGTCGATGTCTCAAGGATGTAGATACAGTAGAGGGGGTTCCCAGCCCCCTCTTCCCGACCCGTTTAGTCGCCTCTTACGACACGCAGGGATAACGTTGGCGCAATTCTAATTGTTTTTATGCCCCTGCGGCCACAGGGGGCCATATATATATATATATATTTATATATATATATATATATATATATATATAAATATATGTATATATATATATATATATATATGTATATATATATATATATATGTATTAATATATATATAAATATATATATATATATATATATAGATATATATATTCATACATATCTATATATATATATATATATATATATTTATATATATATACATATATATACATATATATATATATATATATAAATATATATATATATATACATATATATATATATATATATGTGTGTGTGTGTGTGTGTGTGTGTGTTCTAGAATTAGTTTTGTGCGGAGAATAACCATCACCTATTCACTACACTCTTGGTCAATTGATGAATTAAGTTGATCACAGAAGGATCTTGAATATCTATTGTACCTGAGGAGATAGAAGTTCAGAACCCTTGCCTGAATGTGCTACACTGTCTGTTGACATTGTCCAAGAATGGAAAAGACTATTCGGAGAAAGAAATATACATTTTCCTACCTGTAAGATGCACAAACTAAATCAATATTTCTTTATATATAAATATATATATATATACATATATATATATATATATATATATATATATAGATATATATATATATATATATATATACATATATTTTTTATGTTTGTCATACACGTTTCTCTAATACATAAATACTCACTTGCGTTTTTAATTGACAATTCATTCATGTTTTCGATTTTTTTCACGAAAAACGTAAGACCACCTTTTTCTTTGCTATATTACATAAGCTATACATATGGAGTACTAGGCGTAAAAATGTAATTCACTATGCTACGGGAAATTTTGAACAATTAAATTTATCACCTGTATCGAAAGCATTTCGATACTGGATATTCATAAATAAAAAATGGCAGCTTATGCAGATGGTCAAATCTATTCTCCAACTGCTCCGAATATTTCACAGAGTATTATTAACATTTCATATCATCCATCAAACATAACACATTTATCAACCTTACGAACTTATGCATTAATCATCGTAGCACACCTCAAAAGAGCTCCCGTTTTTATTGATAGTACTTCTAAAACACTACCTATAGTTTGTCAGAAGCGCGTTTCACTCCGATTACAAAATAGAATATTTGTAAGCAGCATAATATTTTACAGCGTATTTTAATAAACTTAGAGGAAAAACTCTTTCTCCGCATAAGGATCAATAGATTCGTATGTTAATTTTAAAATTGAGTTTGATGAAGTCAAAACTTTTAATTAGTTACCTCTGTAGTACAGTGTTAATGACATTCACCCTTTGCCCTACGCCCTACTGGCATGAATGCTTCGTCAATAAAACATTATTATTTATGTAACATTTTTGAAGTGAATCATTAAGGTTAATTATCTTACAAACTTCGTTGTACCATTCGTTGAAAAAGGGAAGAGAGAGAGAGAGAGAGAGAGAGAGAGAGAGAGAGAGAGAGAGAAAAAAAAATAAATAAGGGTGAAAAAAAGTTTTTGCTTCAGACAAAGAAAAGTAATTTATTTATTGACATAGAGTAATGGTTCTCCCTCTCTCTCTCTCTTCTCTCTCTCTCTCTCTCTCTCTCTCTCTCTCTCTCTCTCTCTCTCTCATATATATATATATATATATATGTGTGTGTGGTGTGTGTGCGTGTGTGCATGTGTGTGTGTGGGTTTTTACGTACATATATGTATATGTATTCATACATTACCGACCTTTAATCATGCAATGCTTCGAGATGCGATGCTTTCATTGAGATCGCTGTCAAAATCTCTCCGTAACAATATAGATATACGGAAGCCACTGAGTCGTGCACATCATGACACAGACTATCCTAAATTCTACAAGAGGATAAATTACACCAGATCAGTTTAACGTATCAAAACGAATATGCGTCTCGTGAAATTAAACGACACTGTTCAAATTTTTCCACTGGCC
>NC_090729.1:44260629-44265790 GCF_036898095.1 Palaemon carinicauda
GTGTACATTCAGAAAACATATATCTGACTTTATACAAATCTCATGGATCAAGGTCTCAGTCTATTCTCATTATTTCATGTAATTTTTATTTTTTAACAGCTGGAAGAATGTAGAAATAAAACTTGCTACACATTAATTATCATAATTTATGTGTAGTGAGTTTTAATTCTACATTCTTGAGACTTTAATGACATGGTTTTCTTAGCTCAATTCACGTTGTGACGAGCCGAGAGAAGGTTGTGATTCAAAGGCAGGATGGAAGCTAATGAGTAAAACTTTATTACAGATTATCCGTTTATATATACATAAACTCCAAGCAAAAAGGGCATACAAAACATAACAGGCAATTTCATGTTCAACTGAGAAGCTCAACGGTTAACAGTTGACGGTGAGAAAAACACACATGTTATTTGAGGTTCCTATCAGTGCGAGGGGGAGAGCGAAGATACAAACATAATACATACAAAAAATTAAAATGTCATTACTATGTACGATCGTGTGACACACGGTTGGTACATGGCTACCGCCCCCCCCCCCCTAAAATGACATACTGTACATGTTGAATAGGGTGCCCTGATTTAAAGAGCTGAACTGTAGGCGGGTCATCTGGCAGGAAATAAGCATGTTTTAGTCGGTCAATGGAGACTCAGTCTTCTTTGCCACGACTGCATCAGATCACAAGGAAAAGGCCCGTGAAATGGGGCGTTAGCGGTGGTTTGCTATTGTTGCTGCGCTAGCAGGACGTGCATTGCAGAGTGCTAGTCTGTCGGTATGTGATGCTTCACTTGGGGGTTGTAAGTCTGGCGGCATGGAGTAAATTTTCCCACGACGTGACGTATGCGCTGGAGATCGTCGGAAGAAGTTGCAGAAGGAAAAAATTTGGCAGGGACGACCAACGGGTCGCCATATACCATTTAAGCTGCCGAGACATCGAAGGCGTCTTCAGGATTGGTCCTTAGTCCCAGGAGAACCCAGGGAAGCTGAGTAAACCAGTTGGAATCCTTGCAGCAGGACATCAAAGCTGCTTGAGGGTGCAATGAAAACGTTCAACCATTCCATTGGCGGCGGGGTTGTAGGCAGTTGTCTGACGAAGGGTGATAGACAGGAGATTCGCTAATGATGTCCACAACTGAGAGGTGAAAGTGGTACCCCCTGTCAGAAGTAATATGCTCAGGAATACCAAATCTTGCAATCCATCCTGAGAGTAAGGCAAATGTACATGAGGCGGATGTTGCAGTTTCCATGGGAATGGGGCTTCAGGCCAACGCGTGGAGCGGTCGATGAAGGTAAACAGGTATCTATGTCCTTGTGATGTGGGTAGGGAGCGTAAAACGTCGACGTGAATGTAGGCAAAACGATGCTGAGGTTGAGGAAGGGTGCCTACTCTTGAATCTGTGTGTCGATGTACTTTGGAAGGTTGGCAAGAATTACAGGTGCAGACCCAATCCTTAGCATCCTTGGAAATGTCGTGCAAAGTGAACTTCATCTTCAGCAGCTGTGCAGTAGAACGGCAAAGCATATATCAGGTAAAGATAACGGGGTTACAGATTATTTATTTTTGGCTGAATCGATGGATTCAGGCCAGGATTAGATAATCTTTTTCTGGGGGAGCTATTTTATGAAGCTGGTCTAGTGTAGATTAAATCCTGTAGATTATTCATGTATTTCATTAATGTTTTCATTTGTGCATTGAAGAAATTAGCCAGATCTTAGGGGTGAGTTTTGTTGTTAATTTCATTGCATTCTTCATTCAAGTCATTAAATATAAATTGACACTATTTTTCAAGATTTTATTCACATTTTTTGTTATGTCTTATGTAAGCTGTTTTAGAGTGTAGGCTATATGACCATACAAGATAGAAACATGTAATGTTTTTTTTTATATTTTATTACGTATTGCGTCATGTTTGTGAGAAAATTCTTTTTTATGCCACCTGCTTTGGAATGAACTCGAAAACCCTAGTATGAGATCTTACCTTTTTTTTTCTTTATTTCCAGGATAAAGGGTGGAGTGAGCTAGCTGGGAAAGAGAGGCGTTTTGAGGTTGTGTTTGATATGCGTCCGAAAGAGTAATTTTTGGCTACTTTACTTCCTTAAGCCAACCTCAAAGCTTCCAGATCTCAGACCTAGAATCTTCTGGAATTAGCTAACTTATATAGAGGCGCCCCAGGGCTGCATAGCAGCAGAAGAGAAACAACCGTCCTGTGAAAGAGCAAAGTGCCGCCCTCACTCTCTCTCTCCAAGTGCCTTAGTGTGTCCTCTCGGAAGAGATTTTGTGCCCAAGCATATATCGTGTGTAGTGAGTTAAAACGTTGCTGTAAATTTGGCAGGTGATTCCATATTGATTGTGTCGTGGTGAGTGTAACATTGTGTGAATTTTTGTAACTGGCCCTGCCCAAATAAATAGGTGAAGGTAGTAACCTGATCAGTTACTTTTTGTAAGTTTTTATCAGTTTAATAGGAGTGTCTGCCATCTGAATTTTTTTTTTTTTTTTAAGGATTCAAAATACACAATGCCTATATAATTTTTAGGACATATATAATACCCTCATCATATAAAAATTTCAGATCATTTAATCAAAAACTTCTTGATTTATTCCCGGAAATCATAAATTAAGAAAGAAATAGGTGCATTTTTCTCCACTAATATAACACCAATTGTATTAAAAATCATACAATCAAAACTTCTTCATAAATCAAATAATTCCGTGCAACAAATTTCCGATTCTCCTTTTCCTTTTCATATGATTCCTTTCTTAATTTTCTTTGTCTAGACAAAAAATATTCTTGAAAAAAGGCGGAAAAGGATAATCAAAATTCTGGTACGCAAAATTGTGTGATTTTTCTTTTTCTTTTCAATGATATCTTTCAGTTTCAAATTGAACGTCCCATAAGAAACACGGTGAGTATTAAAATGAATCAATAAGTCTCCTTATAAATCTCCCGAGATATATTACCCAATGAGGATAGAAGTATTAGACTAGTTAGATCATCAAAAGTAGAATATAACTGACATGTCTATCCTGATAATAAATAATGTTTAGCTCGATTATTGAGGAGTAAAATACAAAGAGAATATTGTAAGTACCATGGTCAAAGAATACAAGCCATTCACGGCTATTAGCATTTCGAAGAATGTTAGAAATTAGATTGAAGTCGACGGGCTCACTCAGCTCCTCTAACTATTGACAGAATGATGATCTAAATTAGGAGAAAATGAACAAGCCTATAGAATGATGTTACTAAGTTTAGTAAAAATATAGGGCCATAAGAATAATAGAACTAGCCTAGAATAGGGAGAATAGGAGGATAAAGAGCCAGATTAAAGAGTGACCCATCCCTAGATTTGAATAGGGTAAGTAAAAAGAGTAGATAGGTTTAAGATATGTAGAGAAATAAAGGTTAAATTGGAAATCCTACTCCACTAAGATATGACAGATGTAGAAGTTTTTTGGGGAATGATAAGATCTTAGGGATAATAAGCAGTATTTGCTAAATTACCCCAAGCCTTAAAATAAAGCTAACCTAAAAATATGTAGTGTGCAAATGAAATAGAAGGCTATAAATAATGAAGAGAAATTAATTTTGATCCCACATTACCTTAACCCCGATCTCTTAACCAGGAGTTATAAAAATAATGTGTGAAGCCTCATAAATATAAAAAGAAATGTCTCATTAAAAAGGTAAAACCCGAAGAAGGGTAATGAATCATGAGAGTAGTCTTAAATTGAATGAAAAATAACCGAGTAGGATATATTATCCTAATAATGGTCTAGAGAAGTTTAAAAATTTGTGTAGGGCATAGAGTATATGTACTTATTAATCATAAGAATGATTGTGATTTTACTTTCCAAGAAGGACTATTGTTGATGAAAGAACAGAAGGAATCTTAGGAACCTTAAAGTACTGGATGTTTGTCCAGGATAAATCACTTATTGGTAGGTTTATGATGATAAAAGAATGATTATTTAAAAAGACAGGAAGATGTTAAAAGAAATATAACTACAAATATTTTGTTTCAGTTGTCAGGCAGGAGAACTAGAAATAGGAAGAATTAAAATAGAACAAGAGAAACCAAAGATTACTAGATATGTTGTAGGTGAATTACTCCCAAAATAGGAATCATATAACAGGATTGCATATTGCTTAAAGGAATACTTACAAGGAATAGGGAGAAATACTTGCTCATGAATAGCTATTCCTGACATACTAACAAAATACTAACAAAACTCATGCTCAAGTTAGTAGGACATCCAGTAATCAAAGACTACACATAAGAAGTATAAAGGTTATATAAGGGTAAGAATCCTTTAGAAATTACGATTGCATTTTCTCAATCCCATAGTGGTGGTACCAATGGATTACCAGGACTCTGTTTCCAGAACTAGACAAATGATAAAAACATACTGGTCTACATGAAACTTGATTGAACAAAGAAAGGGTTGATGAGTCTATAACAGAATAATTTGAGACCAGGACATTCATGTTTAGAGATATTCTCTTGGGCAATGGATCCGAATTTACTAGTGATTACTGAAACTGCAATATTTTTCTTGTAGTAAGAAGGGGTGAAATAAGCCATGATAAGTCAAGTTCAAATAGAGAAAAAGGGGCAAATAAAATAATAGCAAGTGGTTGAGGATGTCCTGTGAACTATATATAGACCAACATAGAAGACTAAAAACAATTACTTGAAGAAAACAAATTTACTTTGAAATAACTCGGTATATGGGAAACAGATTTGTTTTTGTTAGGTAGATTTAAGAAAGACTACTAAACTCCTTGGGGAATGAAATAAAAATATCTAGGCACTCATACAAATATTGAGGGTAACAAATGAGTGAAATCTTTTTATTATGTAAAGTATGTTATCCTAGAATTTGAATATGTATTCCGTAATCAACAAAGAAGGTCCAAATCATAAATGTCTCCAAACAATCAATTAAGGGGACCACAGACATGAAATGTTTTTGATAAAGTTATGGGTAATGATTACAGGTGAAATATGAACCCATAGGTGATTGAAGGTTACAAATGTATTGATTTTGTTTGCAAGTTTGAATAAATAATGATGCCATTAGAGCAAAAGAATTATTACTGCATTTTATAGGCAATGGATTGATTAATGTTTATTGTGTGTGTGTGTGTAACACGTGTAACA
>NC_090729.1:44266290-44271290 GCF_036898095.1 Palaemon carinicauda
GTTATATTTGATGGACGCTATTAAATCTTGTGTATAACCATAGTTTCATAAACAAACTGCTTTATGCCTTAAGCGTAACATATCTTTTAAGATCAGGAGCAATATCAATTTCACAATTCAATAAATACAATATTTGAATAAAAAAATATGAACTGAATACCAATAATCTCATTCAAAACTTTGATTTTAATTCATTGTCATTCGACTAAAAGGATTTCAAGGTTAAGGAGGAAATGTTAAACTAATACAAATAGTGATGCTAAAAATAAAAAATAATTTTGAACAAATATATAATTTTTAGAGCAAGAGTAATCAACATCTGAAAGAATGGATTAGTTAGAAATTTGGTTATTAACTCTATATTTTATCACTATCTCCATATCAACAAAAATGAAGAATTATATCTATCCATGTATATAGTATGTATATACACATATACTGTATATATATATATATATATATATATATGTGTGTGTGTGTGTGTGTGTGTTTGTGTGTGTGTGTGATAAAAATCTTCAATTCCATTCATCAAAATAAAATTGATCTCAGATGTCGTTGATGCAAACCCACAATCACCACTTCGATGTCTTTCCAGTGATTTGATTTTAATGATCCTTTATGTCCAGGAACAAGATAATGTTACCTAAGAGTACCAGGTGTCTGGCTGATTATTGTTGGCGGATGGGTAGCCTAACCAGAGTGATATCAAATGTAATTTAAAAAAAAAAAAAAAAAAAAAAAAAATAATAATAATAATAATAATAATAATAATAATAATAATAATAATAATAATAATAATAATAATAATAATAAAATATGATACAAATTATTATTAATAATATTCCAAATACTTTAATTTTTATCAACGTTATATAAAGAATAATAGTAAACTAATTGAAGCCAAATTGATTTTAATGATTAGTTAAAAATGAAATTACATAATTGAGAAATCTTTTTTTTTTTTTGTAAATACTCCTATTCAATAGAGTTAAAACCAACAGAATCCGTGTCGGTAAAATTATCATACTTGAGATAGAGAGTTTTTTTATTTTTTTTTTTTTGAAGGGTTTTAGTAACTAAGTATATTTCGAATATATTTGTAGGTTTTTACATTTTCTTATCATTAAAGTTAAAAGAGGTAAATTATAAAATTGTATATTTACCATATAGTCTTAATTGATATTCGTTTGTGTAGACAGAGTATATTTGTGATTCTTACAACACACTTTTTCCAAACAGTGTTTTTCGATTAATATTAATAGTATTTCTCTATCACTAATTAAACATAGACTTTAAGAAAATTCTTTCTTAACTACTTATTTCTTTAAAAGGTTTAATATTTTTATATAAATATTTGACTCCATATTTTCTTCAATAAATAGAATTCAAGTATAGAAACTGTTATGAACCAACTGTGTGTCACACGATCATATATAGATTATATTGTATATATTATGCTTGTATCTGTGCTCTTCCCTCGCACTAAAAAGAACCTGAATAATCACGTCTCCGGTTTTCCTCTGTAACATTGTCTGTCTTGTGAACATGAAAATGCCTGATGCCTTGAGGTTTTGTATATAAAGGAGAGTGTTCTATAATAAAGTTGATTGCTTCCTGCCTTTAATTCGCAACCTTTCTCCTGGCCCGTCACATTGGTGACCCCCCGGAAGTTGACTGCTCCCACCGCTTTCCACCCCCACCCCCCTCGCCCCTCCATCGTTGGTACTATGGCGGACTCTACGGCAGTTGGCGCTGCGCCCGCCCCATTCAAACTTTCATCGTTTGCCAGCGGAGAGGCATTTGCTTGGTTTCAGCGTGCAGAGGTACAATTTCGCATCAGGGGCGTGACTCGCTCAACCACCAAAGCAGATTATGCTCTAACGGCGATACCCGAGGACACCTTCCCCTGAAATATCCGACTGGCTTTGTGAACAAGGAGACACCCCAATAGCATATGACGCCCTAAAAACATACCTTCTGCAGCAGTACTCGTTGTTGCCAGCCGCCCGTTTAGCAAAGCTTTTTCAGCTCTCACAACAACCATTAGGGAACCAAAGGGCTTCACTTGCCCTCAGGGAAATAACCAGTATCGTTCGTCTTCAACCTGCCGCAGATGGCTCTCCTCGTGAGGTGAACCTACTTCGTGCCCTTTGGATACGCCGTTTACACGGACCTATACGCGCTGCCATACCCGATGTCAATAGTTTACCCATAAAGAACTTGATGACCAAAGCCGATGCCCTTATGGACAGCCACTTCAAGACCTCCATCAACGCCTCCACCCCTGACGAAGAGGATGCCTATTCAACGTCAACTGAAGCTGACATGATGCCGTAGGACATACACGCCTACCCTGTTACATGCTCAAGCAGCGACAAAGCCACCCACCACCCACCAATCGCTCACGCCCCAACGAACGACTTCTATAGCTACTTACTACCTCCAAGCCGCTGCAGTTTTGCTATTACCACTTTAGATTCGGGGCAACCGCAAAGAAATGTGCCAAGGATTATCATTGGCCAAAAAACGTGTAAGTAGGCCATCGCTCGTGGCGGTGGCCACCCGTATTTCTAATCTTTTCTTTTCACAGGATGCAGGAACGGGCGGTGCGATTTTTGGTAGACACGGGTGCTTGTCGTTCTCTTTTGCCAAAGAAACTCTTCAAGGCATGAATTAGTCTTTCTATATCTGCTGACGTCAGCTTGGTAGCTGACAACGGATCTGCGATACCCACCTACGGTTAGGATAACCTCACATTATCGTTTGGAAATGGTAAATCCAATTGGAAGTTTCTCGTTGCTGACGTCAGATTGCCAATCCTCGGCGCGGATTTCCTCTCTCATTTCCAACCTTCTGGTCGATGTCGCCCACCGACGATTGGTAAAACGCAGACTCGTACTTGTCGACACTTCTTCAACCTGCCCCCTCTAACCTCGCTCTCCACATCAGCGCACCCACGGATGCTTACGCCCACCTATTCACGTCGTACCCGGAAGTTTTCCGTCCAGAACTTCGCCAAACACCCACGGTTCCTGCAAAGCACGGTATTTATCACCATATCAAGATGACAGGACCCCCAGTCTTCGCATAACTCAGACGTCCGGCACTGGAACGATTGGCAGCTGCCAAACAGACGTTCAAAGAAATGAAGGAAATGGGCCTTTGCCAAAAGGCTCCAGCCTATGGTCGTCACCCTTACACATTGTTCTGAGGAAAGACGGCTCCCTCCGTCCGTGCGGGGATTACAGGTGCCTAAACATGCAAACAGAACTGGATCGCTACCTCCCTCCCAAACATTACCGACGTGACCTCCTACCTGCACAAAGCGAAGGTTTTCTCTACTCTCGACCTCCTGAAGGGGTATTAACAGGTGCCTATGAACCCAGAAGACATCCCCAAGACTGCCGTCATGACTACCGTTTGGTACATACACCTTCAATTACTCCTGTTTTGGCCTTCGTAATGCTGGGGCCCACGATTCAACGTCTCATGGATGGCATCTTAGGGGACCTCCCTTTCTGTATATGTTATGTGGATGACATACTAGTGATTTTCTCCTCAAAAGAGGAACACCTCCGTCACCTGCGCATCGTGCTCGACCACCTGCAACAAAACGGCCTTGTAGTCCGGTACGACAAGTGTACCTTTTGCGCCAATGAAGTGTCGTTCTCAGGGCCACCGCATCACTCCTGAAGGAGTCCATCCCCTCCCTGAGAAGGTAGCAGCCGTTCAGAACTTCCCCGCACCCTCGACCGTCAAAGCTCTGCAGGAATTCCTGGGCATGATCAACTATTATCACCGTTTTCTGCCAGCCATTGCCGCCACTCTGGCTCCCCTCTACGCCTCCCTCAATGGCAAGCTATAGGACCTGAAGTGTGGTCCCCTTCAAGAAGCAGCCTTCTGCAATGCAAAGAAGGCCTCATCAACTGCTGCGGCTCTCACTTTTCCTATCCCACACGCCGCTCTCCTTCTCTCCACCGATGCCAGCGACGTTGCTATTGGTACAGTACTCGAGCAGGTTGGTCAATGGCTCGCCCCGCCCATTGTCCTTCTTCTGCAGGAAAACTGTCCAAGGCAGAATCGGGTTATTCTACCTTCGATCGAGAATTGCTGGCGGTGCATTTGGCTGTCCGTCACTTTCGCCATTTCTTAGAAGGTACGCCCTTCGTCATTCAACACAGACCATATGCCTCTAGTACACGCCTTCACTCGACAGTCTGACGCCTGGTCCGCCCATCAACGCCGACATCTCTCCGCCGTGGCTGAATACAATTGCACCCCTTCAATACATCCCTGGGAAAATGAATCCCGTTGCCGATGCCCTGTCAAGAAACATGTTGGCTGCCGTTCAACTGTGATTGGATTACAATGTCCTGGCTGAAGCCCAACGACAGGATCCAGAGTATCAAGCATGTAGGACATCCTGCACGTCTCTCCGTTGCAAAGACTTTCCCCCTCGAAGACTCCAACACCACCCTCCTCTGTGAGATCAGTACTGGTAGACCGCGATCATGGATTCCTGCTCCCATGCGACAGCAGGCGTTTGATTTCATTCACGGTCTTTCACATCCCTCGTGCCGTTCTACTTCACAGCTGCTGAAGGCAAAGTTCATTTGGCACGGCATTTCTAAGGAAGCTAAGGATTGGGTACGCGCCTGTACTTCTTGCCAAACTTTCAAAGTACATCGACACACGGATTCAGGAGTGGGCACCTTTCCTCAACCTTTGCGTCGTTTCGCACACATTCACGTCGACGTCGTAGGCCCCCTACCCACATCACAAGGACATCGATACCTGTTTACTATCATCGACCGCTCCACTCGTTGGCCTGAAGCCATTTCCCATGGAAACTGCAACCTCCGCCTCATGTACATCTGCCTTACTCTCTGGATGGATTTCAAGATTTGGTATCCCTGAGCATATTACTTCTGACAGGGGAACTACTTTCACCTCTCAATTGTGGACATCATTAGTGAATCTCCTGGGCATCACCCTACTAT
>NC_090729.1:44276290-44278790 GCF_036898095.1 Palaemon carinicauda
CCGTACCCTCAAGAAAGTATTTTCCTAGTCCGTCTAGACCTAGAGACCTATGATGTTACCCGTCATACATCATTTCATCTAAGCATGAACTATGTTAGTGCTTCCTGCTCCTTACAGGGAAAAGTCGTACTAGACTCTGGAAAAAGTCTCGAGTAGTACATATTCCTTCCTTTCGCCAAACTGAATGTGGCCAACATAACTTGGTTGATTTTAGGTGACCCTCGACCCTTGTCGATTCAAGCCTCTCACTATCACCTAGCTGTCTAAAACCAATCTTATGTGGGTCGAGTGGCAGGGAGATACTTTTTTTAGTTTCAGAAGTACTGCCATGGCTTCTAGAGTGTAGATGTGAAATGACTTGAAAAGATAGGACCAAGCTCCTTGGACTCTCTTCTGATGAGAGTGACCCTCCTAGCCTTCCTTTGAAGCATCTGTGTGGATAGTCACTGACAGTTGAGGAGGTTGAAGAAGTATTGATTTCTTCAATTGCTTGGCATTGGACCACGGTTTTAGAAGCGTTCGCAGTCGAGTCGGTAGTGGCTTCATTAGATCTCTTTGCGCATTTGATGCGTATTTTCTCCAGACTCCTGTTGCATCCTTTAGCTGTGCTCTTAGCACTGGATCTGTTATCGAAGCAAACTGTAGAGAGCCCAGCACTCTCTCCTGTTTGCGTCTTGATGTCCGTTTGGATTTCAATAGTCTCTTTCCTCTTATTCCCAGGAATGGAAAGTCGATGTGACTCCAAATTCCAGTGGAATCCCAACCACTGAAACTTTTGAGCTGGAGATAGTCGAGATTTTTTGATGTTGATCTTGAATCCCAGATATTTCAGGAATTGGATCAATGTCTTAGAGGCTTGCATGCATTCTGTACTGGATGCTGTCCACACCAGCCAGTCGTCCAAGTAGGCCACTACTTGGATCCCCCTTCGTGAAAATCCTCGGGGCTAGGTTTAGCCCAAAAGGCATGGTTCTGAAAGCTTAAAGTTTTCTATGTAACTTGAAGTCTAGGTAGGTAGGAGAGATGACGATTAATTGGAACATGCCAATAAGCGTCAGACAAGTCTATAGAGATGGTATATGCCCTTTTGGGCAGTAGGGTCCTTATGTGTTGAAGTGTGAGCATTCTGAACTTGTAGTTCACAATGAACTTGTTGAGTGGCGACAAGTCTAAAATGACTGAGTTTTTCTGAGTCCTTCTTTGGAACATAAAACAGACTTCCTTAGAACTTGATGGACTTAACTTTTCGGATTACTCTTTTCTCTAAGAGTTCTCGGACATATTCTTCCAGAATGGGGGTACAGTGTTGGCAGCATTGAGGAAATTGAGGTGGAGGACTGCTCCAGCTCCAACCTAGTCCAATCTTTATTAGGCTGTGGGCCCAGGGATCGAAGGTCCAACGATCCCTAAATAGATGTAGTCTACGTCCTACTGAAGCATCTCACTTCTGTTGTTGCGGACCTGAGGCCTTGCCTCCTTGACCGCGTCTTCTCCTGGATCCCTTTCCCCTTGAAGGGCGTCTAAAAGAATCTCTGGCTGTTTCTCTACCTTTTGAATGAAAGAAAGAAGTCTGCCTTTCGAGGGCTGGGTTAAAAACTGGCGACACTTGTTGAGGTACCAGCTGGTACGTGGTTGGAGGTTGTGCCACTATCTGAGGTCACCGCGGTCACAGGAAGTGTTTTTGTTGCTGTCGTTAGGGTTTAGCCGGCCGAGAGGATAGCCTAGGCCTTTTTTTCTTCTTCTTGGGTTGGGGACCCTCATCCGGAGAAGACTTTCTCTTAGATCTAAACCCCACTTTTTGAAAAGGTTCCTATTCTCCGTTGCAGACTTGTCTATTACCTCTTTAACCACTTTGCTGGAAAGAGGTCCTTAGCCCAGATACAAGAGAAGATCAGCTTCCTCGGTTTGTGCCTCACCGCAGCCGAAGCGAACACGAACTCTCTACAGGCTCTCCTAGCTTTAATAAAGCTATAGAGATCCTTCGTAACTGTGGCCACATGGGTTTTTGCCACTACCATTAACATGTCCGGGTTCTTGAGGTCACTTGCCATCGTTTCTATTGTCGTTTGCAACGCATCGATGCCGCAAGTCTTTCTTTTGTCTCCTGCTCTCTGCGCAAGAGAAACTCCGACAGCTTTGGAAGTTCCTCACCAAACTGGCGTTCAGCACCAAACTGACGTTCGGCAATATCAGCTTCCAACTTCCCGACTGAGAAGGTAGGGTGGATGTCCTTCCCATCTTTTTGGTCCAAGGGCGAGGTCAGAGATACCGGCTTGCACTCCTCCAAGAAGGGGCATGGTTTCCCTGCCTTCACCGCCTTTAAGGCTGCCTTACATGCCTTTTCCATGAAAGGAAAGGCTCTGGTTGGAGAGGCCACAAAGGAGGGAAGCTTCTTACTCAAGGCTAGCACCTTTGAGTTCGTGAAGCCCTTCCCTTTCATTGAGCTCGCTAGTAACGCCTGTGCTTTACTATGGTCAAGAACTATGACCTCCTTCGGCTC
>NC_090729.1:44286290-44290483 GCF_036898095.1 Palaemon carinicauda
GAAATGCCTTCACCTTTAACTTCTATTCAATTCATATTTCCCATTACCTATGACCTCAAAGTCTTGGTCTTATTGATGTAAACACAAAAAATCATTTCTTCAATGCAATGCAATAAATGGCAGAAAATAAATGTTCAAACATACATAACATCAATTCAAATCAATCAAAATATTCTGCAACCAAAAAAATATAATTATGTGTCATGCACATTACAACTCATCAAGAGTATTACTCATTTTTAATCAGTATCAATAAACATTTATAAAACATCATTATGGTACCTTATTCACTCATCAATATTATCATGATAAATCATTGTTAATTAATGGCATCAAAAGAAATATTTCTCACCTTCTTCATAAAAATAATGAGTAAAATCAAAAACTCAAATATATCAATGTCTTAAATCATCAAACATCATAATCATTTCATAATAAAGAAACATATTCAATACATAACAAAATCATGTTTATAAATTGGAATCTTATTTGCACCTTGTCTGCGTATTATTTTTATCTCAAGAACTTCAATTCTCAACTATATATATTATATCAGAAGGATATTCATAAAATTCAAGTGACAGGAACTTACATTTCAATGTTAAACCTTTTCTTTGAAGAAATCAATTGCAGACTGTCTCAATTAAAACACCTTATTAATCCTTTCCTTCAAGGATTCATCTACTACACAGGCAAAGAAAAAAAATCAATTCGTTTGTTTCCACACACACTCTTTTTTAACTTCAAAATGAAAGGTTTAATTATTATAATTCACCATATGTACTTAATTGTTCACTATTACGTGCATAATTATTATGGGCCTAAAATATCCCTTTCAGACTTTCAACTTTTAAGTTCATTATTGGTGCACATCTTATCTTTTGATTACTTAAATCTTTTTTCTTCATAATTATTTAAGTTAACTTAATCATCATCAAAACATAAAAAATTCATTATATACATGCATGTTTATCATTGCTACACGTGTTACACACACACAAAAAAACATTAATCAATGCATTGCCTATAAAATACAGTAATAATTCTTTTGCTCTAATGGCATCATTATTTATTCAAACTTGCAAACAAAATCAATACATTTGTAAACCTTCAATCACCTATGGGTTCATATTTCACCTGTCTTCATTACCCATAACTTTATCAAAGACATTTCATCTAAGTTTGCAACTCAATACTCTCTGTTGTCCCTTAATTTAATTGTTTGGAGACATTTATGATTTGGACCTTCTTTGTTGATTACAGAATGCATATTCATATTCTAGGATGACATACTTTTCATAATTAAAAGATTTCATTCATTTGTTACCCTCAATATTTGTGAGTGCCCAGATATTTTTATTTCATTTCCCAAGGAGTTTATTAGTCTTTCTTAATTCTACCTAATAAAAAAAAATTCTGTTTCCCATATACCGAGTTATTTCAAAGCAAATTTGTTCTCTTTAAGTAATTGTTATTAGTCTTCTATGTTGGTCTATATATAGTTCGCAGGACATCCTCAACCCGTTGCTATTATTTTATTTGCCCCCTTTTCTCTATTTGAACTTGACTTATCATGGCTTATTTCACCCTTCTTACTACATGAAAAATATTGCACAATTTTCATTAATCTCTAGTAAATTCGGGTGCATTGCTCAAGAGAATATCTCTAGATACGAATGTCTAGTTATTTATCCTGGTCTCAAATTATTCTGTTACAGACTCATCAACCCTTTCTTTGTTAAATCAAATTCTATGTAGACCAGTATGTTTTTATCATTTGTCAAGTTCTGGGAACAGAGTCCGTGGTAATCCATTGGTACCACCACTATGGGATTCAGAAAATGCAATCGTAATTTCTAAGGATTCTTACCCTTATATGACCTTTATACTTCTTATATGTAGGCTTTAATTTTACAATCTCAAACATCTATCTTAGGTCAAAAATTAATTCATCATCAAATGCAGTCTTTGATTACTGGATGTCCTACTAACTTGAGCATGAGTTTTTGTTAGTATTTTGTTAGTATGTCAGGAATTTCTATTCATGAATAAGCATTTCTCCCTATTCTTTATATGTATTCCTTTAAGCAGTATGCAATCCTGTTATATGATTCCTATTTTGGGAGTAATTCGCCTACAACATTTCTATTAACCTTTGGTTTCTCTTGTTCTATTTTAATTATTCCTATTTCTAGGTTTCTTACCTGACAACTGAAACAAAATATTGGTAGTTATATTTCCTTTTAACATCTTCCTGTCCTTTTAAATAATCTTTCTTTTATCATCATAAACCTACCAATAAAGTGATTTATCCTGGAAAAACATCCAGTACTTTAAGGCTCCTAAGATTCCTTTTATTCTTTCATCCACAATAGTCCTTCTTGGACTGTAAAATCACAATCATTCTTATGAGCAATAAGCACATATACTCTATGCCCTTAACAAATTTTCAAACTTCTCTAAACCATTATTTGGATAATCTATCCTACTCGGTTTATTTTCATTTAATTTAAGACTACTCTCATGATTCATTACCCTTCTTCGGGTTTTACCTTTTACATGAGACATTTCTTTTTATATATATGAGGCTTCACGCATTATTTTTATAACTCCTGTTTAAGAGATCGGGTAAGGTAATGTAGGATCAAAATTCCCTTTCTCTTCATTATTTATAGCCTTCTATTTCATTTGCACACTACATATTTTTACGTTAGCTTTATTTTAAGGCTTGGGTAATTAGCAAATACTGCTTATTATCACTAAGATCCTGTCATTCCCCAAAATACTTCTACATCTGTCATATCTTAATGGAGCAGGATTTCCACTTTAACCCTTATTTCTCTACATATCTTAAACCTATTTATTCTTTTTACTTACCCTATTCAAATCTAGGGATGGGTCACTCTTTAATCTGGCTCTTCATCCTGCTATTCTCCCTATTCAAGACTAGTTCTATATTCTTATGGCTCTATATTCTTACTAAACTTAGCAACACCATTCTATAGGCTTATTCTTTCTGTCTCCAAATTTAGATCATCATTCTGTCAATAGTTAGAGGAGGTGAGTGAGCCCGTCGACTTCACTCTAATTTCTAACATTCTTCGAAATGCTAATAGCCGTGAATGGCTTGTATTCTTTGACCATGGTACTTACAATATTCTCTATGTATTTTACTCCTCAATAATCGAGCCAAACATTATTTATTATCGGGATAGACATGTCAGTTTTATTCTACTTATGATGATCTAACTAGTCTAACTTCTATCCTCTTTGGGTAATATATCTCGGGAGATTATAAGGAGTCATATTGATTCAGTTTAACACTCACCGTGTTCGTTATGGGGGCGTTGGCTGATAGGTAATATTTCCTGATTCATACCGGTGTTTAAAAAGTTTTAATAAGTTTTTGACAGTTTCTCTGGGTAGGTTCTCTGGCGCCGATGTTTCTATTCTATTCTGCCTAACCTATCGCCTGCAATGGCTTATCTCTGCCTATTTCTCATCTATCCCTACTTCTATCTCCTTATGGTAAATTTTGCCCCTTTTTGATTACTTAACTGTAATCTCTTCTCCTTTATTTTAGAAGTCATTACCCGCCATTCAGATGAGTTTTTTATCCGGAGTAGTATTAATTAATTAGTGTGCTTGTATTTTCCTTCATCTGAACTGCATTATTGTCTCTTTTGACAGACTCTGGCATCCTATTTTTAGCTAACATATCTTCTTTATCTCTGCGGGTTATTTTTATTTAGGCATCATTATGACTTCTCTAGCTAAATTCTAGCTTTTTTATATTTTCAGTGCTGATCAGACTTTATTTACTTAATAGCATCATAGCTCATTTATTATTCATATGCCGATATTTTCATCTTAAATCTTTGTGCCTAACAACAACATATTTCTTTTAATTCTATAAGGCCTATAGCTTCAATTGCCTATGACATTTATTTCTGGGAATTCCCTTTTTTATTTAGGCCTATTCTATTTTATTCACTGTATTTCTGTCGACATTCTATTTTATTTATATGGCGCCTGTCATATATTGACAAGGAGTATATCTATTCTTGGCTACTCTTCCTATTTCTCAACTTTGTTTCTCCTTGCCCTTTTGATCAATTTTCATTTCCCTTTCTTAGTCTAGAGTCTGTTTCTCCTGTCAATTTCGTCTCCTACAAAGTAGCCAGTTTTGTAAA
>NC_090729.1:44290983-44318483 GCF_036898095.1 Palaemon carinicauda
TTCACAACTGCCTACTACGAGCAAATTTTTTTTTAAATTGTCGGTGTGACGCAAGGCACGAATCTGTCTTTGACCTCGTAGCCGCCCGTGTACCCGCGCAGAATCTTCCACTCGCTGCACTAAAATGTTCTGCGGCAGTCAAGAAAATTTTTAGTTGCAGACAGGATTCACGTCTGACGCAAGTAAGCCGTGCGTGTGACTTACTTGTAAACTAAGTTACAAGTAGGAGGCATGCACATTTATCGTACGGAATTAAAGGAATTACGTGGTCTGTGCATGAACTGTGCGATGAAATTGCGGCAAAAGTAGGTGTGTAGTATAATGACCGGACGACGTTAGTACTAATGCACAATATTTACATTTTTTTTTCAGGGTATATATTCTGCTGCACCAAGTAGATTATATTCAGTCCTCAGTTCGTTAATCATGGCTGGTATGTCCTAGGTGAGTGAGAGAATCCTTCATATCACGACTCTTGCGAACCGTGCGTCACCCGTGCGTCACACCTACTTCACCCGTACAGAACACTCAACAAACTCACTACCAATTACATCGCAGGAGTTCATGGCTACGACTGAAAAATTCCCAGACAACGTAGCTCTAAGAAATTCGTACGGAAATTGTCGCCAAGAGAGCGGCCCATTTTTTTTCTTTGCTTCCAGGGCGTTAAAAGGGGCAGAAAAGAATTATAGTACATTTGATCGCGAGGCTTTGATTGATCTTTGGGTTCTAGAGAGGCATTGGTTCTTTTTACTAGGTCAGTTGATTGAGTTGTAAAGTGATCATTGCCCCTTACATGATTTGTATTATAAAAATTATTTGTGATATCATCAAGCGAAATGAATAGAGATTGTTAGAGCTTATTATAAAGGGTTTTCACTACATAGAAGGTAAATCTAAAAGGTAGCGGATGCTCTCTCTAGAGCTGCAGTAATAGAAGTAACAACTAGGTCACAAAAGGGGAACAAAGAATATAACCAAAATATTGAAGACCCCCATCATAGTAAAGAAAATAGAGAACGGGATGCGAATTCTCCTGATGTGCAGACTGAAGACCGGAAAGAGAGAGAGAGAGAGAGAGAGAGAGAGAGAGAGAGAGAGAGAGAGAGAGAGAGATACGAACGACGAAGGGGAATATATGTGTGTGACCGAGGACAAGACCAGGGGTGTCCAGAATGAATGCCCTGATGAGGCAGATTTGATTGACTTGGGAGGTTGGGACATAAATGAAGTCCGCGAGGGACAGAAAAAAAGAGAAATGGGTGGAAACAGTACGAGCAGTGATTAAAGAGGAATCCGTTATTTCCGAATGTCCTTCGTGAGAATTTTTTACTGAAAATGATATATTATATTTGCTTACGAGAAGAGGGGAGGGGAATTTTTTGCATGGGTAGTTCTTCCTCCCTCTTTAATTAAATAATCCATCCACATTGTATATGCAAGTCCATATGCAGGGCATTTAGGGATTGATAGAACATTAAGGAAAGTACTTGAGTCCTTCTTTTGGTTAGGGATGAGAAAATCTATAGAGATTTATATAAAAGGTTGTCATGCTTGTAACTGTTTCAAAGAACATAAAAACACTGTACCAGAGGCCAAAAACTGGCCTGTGATTCCTAATAAATTCTAAAAAGTGCATATGGATGTAGTGGGACTATTTCCTATTGGGTTAACATAACATAAGTATAAATGTGTATTTGCGGTTGCAGTTACTCAGTACACTTATACTTACTTTTGCAATGCTGGATAAGTCTGCAAATTCATTAGCCCAGGCGCTGTGCTCTTATATTACTAAGTTTGGTTGCCCGAAATTTTTGATAAGTGATAATGGACTCGATTTTATAAATAAGGTGGTGAAATCAATCACAGACTTGATGAAAATTACAGTTTTCATTGACCGCATATAGGCCTTCAGCAAATGGATTAGTGGAATCGTATAATAGGGAAATATTGTGAATTTTGCGTTGATTAGTGGCTGATGACCCCCTTCATTGGCCCGCTATGCTTCCTACAGCTTAGCTAGCTTTAAATATTGCATATAATGCTTCACTCAGGGAGACGCCTTCCTTTTTAGTGTACGGACAGGATCTTATGTTATCATATATGGTACTCATTAATTCGCAACAATTGCCAAATTATTCAACTGAGCAATACCGTGTATATTTATTAAATCTATTGAGGAGAGTAATGAACACCTATGAAATGTTTTTAAAAAGAACTCTTGTAAATCACAGCTCCAAGTATGAAGGTCGGTTCACAACTGCACCGGTAAACGTATTTTTAGGTGATTGTGTGCATTTGAAACGATTACAACCTAGGAAACACAAACTAGAGCTAGCGTACTTTGGTCAATACCGAGTAAAGATGGTTAAGTATAACACAGTTGTGATACAAAGCATTGTTATTGGCGCAGTGTCTGAACATCATTAGGCACACATACATGTGGTGCCTGAAGAGGTAGTTTTCAAAAGTGTTCCTTCTTAGTCCCTGCATACATGACATTTCTCGAGTTAATGAGTAGAAATTCTTTTTCCCTTTGCTCTTGTTATTGTTGTTTGAACAGACCTCATTTATTCTTTTTTGCGAGTTTAAAATAAACTTGAAGATATCAATTTGTTCTTATGTTGGTGCTTATATATGTAAAATGTTTTGGTTATTTTGCTGATTATGGCACTACGTATAACATTGTTGAGTGAATCTAAAAACAATCAGATGTAAAATAGATCAGGTGAGATCCATCAGGTGGATGCTTTATTATTCATGTATTTATATGATTTCTGGTTGCTGGGGCCAGGGCAGTTCCCGAATTGCAAGTGGCTGCGGGATTAAAGTTCAGCCTTGAAGATAGGCAGTGTTAGAGAATATTTAGATGTGAACACCTTATACTTAAGGTTTTAAGAAAAGGTTGGGAAGATAAATTATTTTCTCAGGAAAATGGCTATTGGCCACCAGTTGAAAGTTGCAAGTACAAGTGTTGTAGTGATTTAAATAAATGGCCAAATGGTGGTGTGTTACGAACTCCCTCTAGAAGGAAGCCATAACGGGTTCTTTTAACTTATTCACCAATCCAGTGACAAAAACTCAAATCAGTAGGAACGAGGAAAACCAGAAAGACACAAGGGCAAAAATTTCACAATATTTATTACAACAGTAAGGTACTAACACTGATGGCCCACAAAAAGTAATAAATTGATTAAGTACAATATGCCATCGATTAACTCAATGAGTCACCTAATGCTAAAACTAAACCCTACTCATAGTGAGGAAATCAAATCTTTAATGTTAAGGTACCCAAAAGCCTTTACCCACCACGCTAACCTATTACTAAACAGAAAGGAAAGAAGTGGAAGAACATACAAAAAGAAACAATAATCCTACCTATATCACAATCTAAACCTTAATATTAAAGTACATAATCTTACAACACTCATATTAAACCTTCATCAGCTTTGGCAATAGTTAAAGACACAAATATATTGGTCCTATGACACAGACCGGTACTGATATAGACGAGTCCATCTGCTGCTCAAAAATATGGTCACAAGTAGTCATTCTCATCAGTAGAACAGCCCTTCACACCCATTGGTGGATATGCACTTTCAGTCTATGGCTCGACAAAATACAGGGGATGTTCCTCTTACCTGAGAGAAGCCTCCCTACTTGCTCCAACAAGACCACTCTGGTGCTGATACAGTAGATATATCCATCAAAGATGAAAAAGGCTCTCGAGCCCTGCTCTACACAAAACTGCCAATATCCAGGTTAAGCAGTAGATCACTTGAATCACAGTTGCAAGTCTTGTTCTCACACGTAGCTTCACAGGTAAACTGCCTTCCACATTAAGAAGCAGCTCAATGACAAATTGTATATATCATCCAAGGCAGATCTGCAGCTCCAGAGTCTTCAACGGCCTTGAACTCGACTCTCGAGAATACTCCTAGAGTCACAAGTCACCTCTCCTTACAACACTCCCAGTCACCACAAAGAAAAATAAATGTGTTAAAAATTTGCCAAGGAAGTAAAAATACTGAGGAAGGCCGCACTTCAAAAATGCACTCAATAGATGGCGCCACAAAACTTAAGCTTTTTCAATCAAAGCAAATTAAACATTACATTTAAACCAAAGCAAATTAAACACTACATTTAACCAAAATATATGTACTAATGTAAAACCAACAGCAAAATACTTAATTTAGCTTTACAAAATTGTAAACAAAATAAAAATGAAAGCCATCAGTGCAAAAAGGCAAAACAACAAAATTTTACTTTAAAATTACGTTACTGCCTGACACCTTCCTCCTTCAACGAAAAAAAAAAAAAATAATTTGACTAAACAGGAAAAATATATTTTTTTTTTTTTTACCTCAATACGAAAATAAGAAAGTAAACATGACCAACCAAAACACTTACACTAAGACTACTTAACCTAACTGGACACCCCCACCAAAAAAAAAAAAAAACAGGGAACTCCGGGATTGCACAAAAAAAAAAAAAAAAAAAAAAAAAAAAAACCTTAGAATACATTATTAGCCTATACATCATCTGAAAAGAAAATAAAAAAAAATCAGGAACGGCACAGCAGCCCACACTTCACATCCTAGAAAGTGCATCGGGGATCTTGTTGTCCACTCCTTTTATATGCTGAAAGACCAGGCTATATTCCTGAAGGAGAAGTGCCCATCGCAGAATTCTTTGATTCGCTCCCTTCATCTTATTTATAAATACCAACGGGTTATGGTCCGTCAACACTTCAACCTGGAGAGAACTAGATAAGTAAATAGAAAAATGGGTTACGCTCTTCACCAGAGCCAAAGCTTCCTTCTCTATGGTGGAATACCTTCTTTCAGCCGGGAGTAACTTTTTACTGAAATAAGATACAGTGTGCATTTCCCCCTCATCATCTCTCTGAAACAGAACTCCTCCAACACCCACGTCACTGGCATCCACCGCCAAAATAAAAGGTTTATTAAAATTGGGAGAGCTAAGAATTGGTTCCGAGACTAATACCGATTTCAAATTAGAAAATGCTTTTTCACATTCTGTACTCCACAAAAACTTAGTGTTCTTTTTCAATAGATTAGTTAAAGGCTGGGCGATATCAGCAAAATTCTTCAGGAACCTCCTGTAATACCCTAACATGCCTAGAACTTTGCGGACATCACGGACATTACGCGGCTGAGGAAGGTTGGCTATAACCTCAATATTAGCATGTTTAGGAGCAACCTTCCCCAAACCAACCTCATGACCCAGATAGGTCACTACAGCCTTACCAAACTCACACTTATCGATGTTTACAACCAAACCAGCCTTTCGTAAAACCTGAAAGTGTTTTCTTAACCTTTCAACATGGGTTTTCCAGTCCTGACTATATACCACCAAGTCGTCAAAATATATTTCGGTACCCTCCAGCCCGCATATCACTCTATTCATAAGGCGCTGGAACGTACAGGCTGCATTTTTCAAACCAAAAGGCATCACCTTACACTCATATAACCCATTGGGGGTGACAAATGCCGAAATCTCACGGGCCCTGTGAGACAATGGCACCTGCCAATAACCCTTCAATAAGTCTAATTTCGTTACAAATTTGGCATTACCTATTCGGTCTATTAAATCGTCAATCCGGGGAAGAGGGAAACTGTCACTCTTTGTTACCTGATTAACCCTACGGTAGTCAACACGCATTCTATAATTACCATCAGGTTTCTTTACCAAAACAATAGGAGAACTCCAAGGACTTGAACTGGGTTGAATAAGATTGTGGTCCAGCATATACTGTACCTCCTTCTCGACTACTTTGGCTTTTTCTGGGTTCAGGCGGTAAGGAGCCTGCTTTACTGGAAGAGCATTACCAACCTCAACATCATGTTCAAGCCATGAAGTAAGCCCTGGAGCCTCTCTAAACACTTCTGGAAAAGCTGTTATCAAACATAACAAATCTTTCTTCTGGACTTCATCCAGATGTTCCAACAAAACATTTGCCTTATTAAAAATCTCAACCTTAGTTCTTAAATTCTCTACAGGTACATAGTCATCAATATTATCATAAAATACAGTAGCTACAGGACATGGCATTTCATAAACAATATTTAATGGACTTAGATTTCTACCTTCATATTTCTTTAACCTATTAATGTGAAAAATTCTACTCTTCCTAGTAGAACCTGGAGAATCTAATTCGTAGTTAAAGTAAGACACCTTTCTTTTTACCTTCCATGGACCTTTAAATCTGGGTTTCAGAAAACTATCAGGGTCCATATCTAAAACCAGAACCAGATCTCCAGATTCGAAAGAACGACTAACTGCCTTACGATCATGGAATGCTTTCATACTAGCCTGAGAAGCTTCCAGATTACCTTTGGCAAACTTCCAGGCACCACTCAATTTATTTTTCAAATTAGATAAAAATATATTTAGATTTTGAATTTGTTTTCGTCCCCCAATCAACACTTCAAATAACACTTCTAAAAGACATCGAACCTCATGACCATACACCAATCTGAAAGGAGAAACACCAGACGATTTATTTGGGTAGGTTCTTATTGCAAATAACGCATAAGGTAGTTCCTTATCCCAACTACTCTCCCTTTCATAACAGTACTTGCCAATTATACTTTTTAAGGTTTGGTGGAACCTTTCCACAACCCCTTGACTTTCAGGATGGTATGGGACACTGGTAATGTGCTGAATGGCCAGTTCAGCACACATGTCCTTAAAGTACTTGGAAGTAAAGTTAGTAGCACAATCTGATTGAATGGTACAAGGTAACCCATAACGACAAAAATATTCTACTAACTTTTCCCAGACAGCTTTTGACGTTACTTTCCTAAGAGGGAAAGCCTCATGGAACCGAGAAGCCCTATCCATCACAGTTAATAAGTACATATATCCCGATTGAGTTCTAGGTAAAGGACCAACAACATCAATGACAATCTCAGAAAATGGTTCACCAATTACAGGGATGGGTTTTAATGGAGCTTTTCGCAATACCTGATTAGGTTTACCCATGACCTGGCACGTTACACAAGTTCGCAGGAACTGCTTAATACACCTTTTCCTATTAGGCCACCAAAAAAGCTTGGTTAATCTCTTAAAAGTTTTTGTTACCCCAAAGTGTCCCGAGAAAGGATCCTCATGAGCTAACTGCAGCAATTCGTCTCTGAATTGTTTAGGTACCAAAATCTGCTTATGATACTCTGAGGATTCCATAAGAGCAGAACGGCTTAATCTACACAATAATCCTCTCTCCGATCCAAAACATGGCTTAAAAATATCATCCCCCTCAGTTATTTCCACATCAAATTCATCATGCTGAGCTTTTATAAAATCAGCCCTATTCCATGCTCTAACTACCTTACTACTACCACTACTTCCTACTGACTCGAGCCTTCCTACTGCTACATCTACTTGAACAGGGTCTAAATGTAAATCCTCTCCATCCATCAAGAGGTTACGCCCTTTCCTCTGGGAGCGAGTAGTTACAGCAATGGGTAATTTATTTAAAAGTTAAAATGGGAAACAATTCTTGTCCCTCCACATTACACAAGTCATTTCCTAGGATACCATCTATCTCAGGTATAGGTAGTTTATCAATAATGGCCAGATTAATATTCTTTACGACACCCAATATGTCAATCTCTCCTTCAACCACAGGAGCCGACACAACAGTGTCCGGAAAACCACTTAAAATAATATAGTTAGCGATCTTCACGTTAAGAGGTAACCTACTTCTTAACAATAAAGATCGAGCAGCACCTGTATCCCTCAAAAATTTTATATTTATAACTTCCTTCTCAAATCTCAGCTTACCTGGCCAAATATACTTATTAAATGACAGTCACATGGGGGAATCATTCTCTTTATTACCTTTGTTACCATTTTCTTCATTCTCTACAGATTGTTGAGAAGCTTTAACATTATTCACCACAGCAATAGGAGAAGTAGTCTGCCTCTGTAAATACCTCTGACGAGCAAAACAATTAGCTTGGACATGTCCTGTCTTATTACACCAGTAACAGGTTCTACTTCCCACACCACTTGTTATAGTACGACTAGGATGAGCATTATTAGTTTTTGCAGAATTCCTATCTACAAAATTACCACTAGGATTACTGTTTGGTTGATTTTTGACCTGAAAATTGGAATTTGCTTTAGAGTTAGAGTAAGCCTGGAAATTAGAATTATTTTGGTTAACAAACACTTTCTTTTTACTCTCCCAGTTACCCTTGACCACAGGGAAATTACCCCTGACGTTCTCAGTACCAACCTTATGGGTCAATATATATTCATCACTCAACTGAGCAATTCTGGGAAAAGAAGTCACTTTCAAGTCTTCTAAATGAACTCTTAAATCTTTAGCACACGATTTTTTTAAAATCTTCAATCAATATCAACTCTTTCAAAGCCGCCAAAGTAGTTACTTGGCGACTCTTGAGCCAATCATCAAAATGCTCCTGCTTTACACGAGCAAACTCCACATAAGTCATGTTCGGGGTTTTGTTAAAATTCCTAAACCTCTGCCTGTAGGCCTCGGGAACCAAATCATAAGCTTTTAATATCAAAGCTTTCACTTTCTCATAATCCCGAGATACTTGCTCCTCTATGGCATTATAAACCTTCTGAGCCTTGCCCAGTAAGCGACATTGAATCAACACTGTCCAGACCTCCCTAGGCCAAGACAACCTAGAAGCAACCCTTTCGAAAGCCTTAAAGAATTCAGGCACATTCTCCTCAGTAAAACAAGGTACAAGTTTTAGAGCATCCCCAAAACTAAACTTTTCCCCAATGTCTTCATGGATGCGGGTACTCTCACACTTCTTACCTTGCTGGATCTTGGCCAGCTCTAACTGCATGCTAAGCATCGTTCTCTCATGAGCTCTGATTCTCTCAAACTCCTCGAACTCTAACTTCTTTAGTTCTAACATGTTCTGGAAATCCTTAACTAGTGGCTTATTTTCTCCTTTGACCGAACGAGTAGGAACAGCTGGAGACACATTATCAGTACGAGGAACCCCCTCAGTCTGACTTTTACCATCAGGCAGACTGCCATACCCTTCAAAAATCAGTCCACAATGAGACGGATCCTGAAAAAGACTCAATCCCGGGGCCCCTTCTACATCAGACTCACTCATGCTTTCACTAACTAATTCATCAGCAGTTTGTTTAAGTTCACACAGCCTATTCTTTACCATATTATATACGTCCTTTTTCAATTCCCTATTTGTCAAAGAAATGCCTAACGACCTAGCACAAGCTTTCAAATTTTCTTTAGTCAAAGCACCCAAATACCTAACACAATCCTCAGAAGCCAAAAATTCGGCAGGGTTAAACTCTACATCAGACATAATGAAAAGGAAAAGAAGGAAGGTGGTGAAGCACAACAAAAATAAATACTGAAAAATCTCACCCAGAGCACAGTCTGGTAACTCGCACCACTGACTGAGTTTGTCCTGGATCCTGTCACGGTCGCCAAAATATGTTACGAACTCCCTCTAGAAGGAAGCCATAACGGGTTCTTTTAACTTATTCACCAATCCAGTGACAAAAACTCAAATCAGTAGGAACGAGGAAAACCAGAAAGACACAAGGGCAAAAATTTCACAATATTTATTACAACAGTAAGGTACTAACACTGATGGCCCACAAAAAGTAATAAATTGATTAAGTACAATATGCCATCGATTAACTCGATGAGTCACCTAATGCTAAAACTAAATCCTACTCATAGTGAGGAAATCAAATCTTTAATGTTAAGGTACCCAAAAGCCTTTACCCACCACGCTAACCTATTACTAAACAGAAAGGAAAGAAGTGGAAGAACGTACAAAAAGAAACAATAATCCTACCTATATCCCAATCTAAACCTTAATATTAAAGTACATAATCTTACAACACTCATATTAAACCTTCATCAGCTTTGGCAATAGTTAAAGACACAAATATATTGGTCCTATGACACAGACCAGTACTGATATAGACGAGTCCATCTGCTGCTCAAAAATATGGTCACAGGTAGTCATTCTCATCAGTAGAACAGCCCTTCACACCCGTTGGTGGATATGCACTTTCAGTCTATGGCTCGACAAAATACAGGGGATGTTCCTCTTACCTGAGAGAAGCCTCCCTACTTGCTCCAACAAGACCACTCTGGTGCTGATACAGTAGATATATTCATCAAAGATGAAAAAGGCTCTCGAGCCCTGCTCTACACAAAACTGCCAATGTCCAGGTTAAGCAGTAGATCACTTGAATCACAGTTGCAAGTCTTGTTCTCACACGTAGCTTCACAGGTAAACTGCCTTCCACATTAAGAAGCAGCTCAATGACAAATTGTATATATCATCCAAGGCAGATCAGCAGCTCCAGAGTCTTCAACGGCCTTGAACTCGACTCTCGAGAATACTTTAGAAGAGTCACAAGTCACCTCTCCTTACAACACTCCCAGTCACCACAAAGAAAAATAAATGAGTTAAAAATTTGCCAAGGAAGTAAAAATACTGAGGAAGGCCGCACTTCAAAAATGCACTCAATAGATGGCGCCACAAAACTTAAGCTTTTTCAATCAAAGCAAATTAAACATTACATTTAAACCAAAGCAAATTAAACACTACATTTAACCAAAATATATGTACTAATGTAAAACCAACAGCAAAATACTTAATTTAGCTTTACAAAATTGTAAACAAAATAAAAATGAAAGCCATCAGTGCAAAAAGGCAAAACAACAAAATTCTACTTTAAAATTACGTTACTGCCTGACATGGTGTTAATTTGTGTTGCGAAATTGTGCCGTAAACCAAGAGTAGTAAAATTGAGGGATGAAGGAATATCTATTCCTATCCCTGTCGCCCCCAAGAAGACTGCATTGCCCGCAACCAGAGGAAGGTAATTGATGAGGATTTGTGAAACTGATGTTATGATTTTTTTTTTTTTACTTTTGGTAATCTGTATATCAGTTGCAGAGGTCTTAAGAAGAAATGAGTGGAATTATTTATATTGTATTGTCTACATTTTTACTGTCAATATTTAAATTTTTATTTTTTGGTGGAAGATATGCTATTTTTGGGGGGTGATATATATATATATATATATATATATATATATATATATATATATATATATATATATATATATATATATATATATATATATATATATATATATATATATAGGGCCTTTTTTGTGCGTTATAGTGAAAGTACTCGTCGACCATTTTGATGTTTATTTAGTCGAAGGTCACTGGAAAAATTACATACAATGAAAAATTCATAGCGACAATCCTTCAATTAATCTAAGGGAAACAAAATATTTGAGGAAAAACCCTATTGTATAACACATTTCAAATCATCAATGTTTTATTGGAAAAAAAACTCTATTTGTAATTCCTTTGTATTCTATTTCTTGCATATTACACATTTTTTTTATTAACATATCCAATAAAGAACTCTGGTATGATAACTTGATTATAAATTCCATGATACAAGGCAAGTGAATCCCTTGGTTCTGCTATACATCGAATCCTTAAGAAATATGCACCAAGCATTAATAGGCCTTATTAAAGTCATGACAGAATTCCACTAAATAGTTATTCGGTCTGTGACATGTTTTATCTACCCTAACCCCTTACGACCTCTATTTTCCCTCATTAAATTGTAAAGACTTCTTGATAACATCCTTTACTTACCGAACTGTTTGTATGCCCACTGCAAATACCGTTCGTCTATGTCCCCTCGTGGACTTCTGACAAACCCTACCAAGGGAATGTATCGTTAGCAAGAACACCCCTCACTTTGTTTTCACTTTTTATATTTCATTATATTAACAACTCTCTTTAGCTATTGTTATTTAAACAGCAACTCTGACACCCCTTTTAAGTCTATAAATCTCAAAACATTGTGATGCTTACCTTTAGAATTCCATCCAAAAGTCCTAAATGTGGACTTCCCTAACACATGCGCTTGTGAGGATGACTTTGTTTGAAAAAACGCTTGAAGCTCTCCCAAGCTCTTGACTTGAGAGGGCAGTGACAGACGGACCGATTGTTCCTTTTGTTTTTGTTACTAACATATAAAAGGTGTCCTCCATAATTTTTGTTTCTGATGGAAAGCTCCTCATTTTAATTTTCTTATTGTTTGATAAAGTGTACGCCTCAATTAGTGACCGAAATTCATTTAAAAATTTTGGATTTATTATGAACAGTCATTCAAAGTTGCGCATGAAAAAGTAAAGTTCCCCTGAGTGAGATTTCCCTGCGGTAAATTTCCCTCTGTTTACACCCGTCCCTTTGAAACCTCTTGATTACATGGTTAGAATGCTCATGATAATACTGGATGACCATATCTGTCAAGAGGCCCTTATATGGCAAAATAATTGGATGCCTTTCGCTCGGAGAGATATTTGACGAAGATAACCTACCTCCAATGCACAGAAGCCCCCTTCTCAGGATTGGTTTCAACCTTCTTAGGGAGCTAGAAACCCTAATAGTACCTCCCTTCTCAAGGCTCTCTATCTCTATCTTGTAATCAACACGCTGTGTTACCTGCACTAACACCGTCTCTGCCAAGCTTGTAATTTCGGTGGAAAATGCATATCTAGCTCGCTGAACAGCAGCATATGTTTATAAATAATGTACCTATCAATTAGCAACAATCAACCGAAAGCTCTAAGGAGCTTGATCCACCTGGAATAGTGGTGGATGATTTTATACATACCTGTTTGCCTGATGTCCAACCCAATCCTATAACTAATTTTTTGGTAGCCTCTACTTCCTGCTGGTCTTATCTCACGCTTAACTTCTAATCCTTCTACACCATCTGACATTTGAGCAGGCTCAGTTGGCCAGAAACACTTCTCATTTAACAAAAACTCCGGCCCTTTTCTCCACCTTTCGGACTGCTTGGAAAGTGTTGCATTGTCTGCTGGGTTCCACTCAAAGTTAACATACCTCTACTCTTTCTGATCACTGCCCTCCCTTATCTTAGAAACACGGTTTGCCACAAATGTCTGGTATCTGGCATGATCATTCCTAATATATCGCAAGACGGTTGTTGAGTCGGTCTGATAATAGACCCCATCTAACCTGAAATCTATCATGGTCAGAATAGTGCTTCCAAGTCTTATGGCCAGTACCGTTGCACTAAGCTCTAGGCAGGGCACTGAAACATGCTTCAATGGTGCTACCCTGGCCTTTCCCGTGATGAATCTGCAAAATATTTTTCCCCATGGATCCGAGACCCGCAAGTATGCCACTACTCCTAAAGTCATGACGAGGCTGATTCCCATGGAATAACCTTCAGGCTTCTTGGCACACTTATCCTGCTGGTATAGCTCAGCTTCTTTGCCCATGCCTTGATGTGGTCCGTAGTGTCAGAGTCCAGTTCCATGTCCCAGGCTATCTTTAATCGGCAGAGGTCCTGCATGATGACCCTACCCTCGATTAAAACTGGCGCCAATATACCGAGCGTATCGTAAATCGAGACTAGGGCTGACAACAAATCATGCTTAGTCCTTGGAACTAATACTATCTCTGCTCGGACACCAAATTCATCAGTGGCCAAGTCCCACTGTACTCCCAAAGCTTTTGTCTTTTGTGACTCTCATCCATCTATAAGCTCTGAGGTGTTCCTACTGTACCATTCCTTTGGGATGGATGACATAACCTCCACACAAGGGCTACTGAACTTTGTCAATATAAGTCTTATGCACAAAAATCAGTTTGAATACTTTGATTATTTATCACAAAATTTAAATCCCCTCTATCATGCAATGTGAGACTTTCGTCTATATTATGGTTTTATAATAATATCATATTCTGTTTTCATCAACTAACAAAACTATCTATAAGTTTTGTATGTTACCCTTTTATGTTTAAGCCTTTTTTTATAAGTAGTAGGTTGCCCAAAGCACCAGCTATCCACTGAGATACTACCACTAGAAAGTTACTCGTATTTGGTCCTTTGACTTGTCAGATTGTACTACACTGTATTTATCTCTGATTAATGCTCATTCTTTCTATGCCAACAATCCTACACATAGTGCGAACAGTGTCGCCTATCATATACACATAATCCTCTTTCTCCATATTTCTGACACCACAAACATAACCTATAAGCTCTTCTTTATTCAAGTAGTTAAATGCTACACTGTAATTACTCAGTGGCTATTTTCCACACTATTCTATTCACATGTTTGTTTTTTCTTTGTTCTTTTATCCGACACTGGGCTATTTTCCCTATTGAAGCCGTTGTGCTTCTAACATCATGCTCTACCAACTTTGGTTGTAGCTCAGATAATAATAATAATAATAATAATAATAATAATAATAATAATAATAATAATAATAATAATAATAATAGTTAAAAGAGTTTCTATGATGGATGAGAAGACCTTAAGAAATGGTAAAAAAAAATGTAATGAAATAGTTACTGGAAACGAATGACCTTCATACAGAAAGAAGGACGAGTGAGGAAAGGAAATAAGGAAAGTACAAAAGAAGAAATTAAAAATTAAAATAAAATTTTCCAATAAGAGTAACAACAATAAAATAAATTTCTTATATGTAAACTATAAAAACTTTAAAATAGAACACGAGGAAGGGAAATAAGATAGAATAATGTGCCCGAGAGTACCCTCAAGCACGAAAATTCTACCCGAAGACAGTGGAACACCATGTAACATAGGCTATTGTACTACCCAAGAGAAGAGAACAATCGATTGATTTTTTTAGTGTCCTTCTACTAGAATTGCTGCTTACCAAAGCTAAAGAGGCTCTCCTACCATTAACAAGAGTAAAGTAGCCGCTGAACAGTTACATTGAAGTAGTTAACCCTTTGAGCGAGGAAGAATTGTTTGGTAATCTCTATGTTGTCTGGTGTATGAGGATAGATGAGAATATGTAAGAAATAGGCCAAACTATTCGGTGTATGTGATGGTTAAAAGAAAATGAGCCGTAACCAGATAAAATGATCCAATATAATACTGCCTGGCCAGTCAAAAGACCCGATAACTCTTCACCTGTAGTATCTCAATGGGTGGCTGGTGCCCTGGTCAACCTACTATCTGTTAAATTTAATAAATGATATGCAACAGATGATATGTTGTTTTATGGGCGGTCAAGCGTTGATAATCAATTGAGTACGCCATCTTCCTTACAAATAAACTATTAGATATATTTTCTCTAGGATTGCAAATCATATAGAAAAATATAATCTCTCTCTCTCTCTCTCTCTCTCTCTCTCTCTCTCTCTCTCTCTCTCTCTCTCTCTCTCTCTCTCTCTCTCTCTCTGTCATCAGTAATCTATAAGTGCTAAGAGATTTAGTTCAATTTACGTTTAAAGATTTATTGAGCAAAAACGGAACCTAGAATCTGTATATCTATTTTCAGAGTTGATTCAGAATTCATTAACTTATTGTTATGTCATGGTTCAAAACACATTCTCTATTAAGTTTTGCAATTAAGTAAATGCGTATCACTTTTTGAGGCCATGCCATCATATAATTTACATTAAGGTTTACCTCACCCTTTTTCATAATGTTATATCTCTAACCTGATGACGCGTCTTAGATATTTTTGATCCCCGTTTAACTCCTAAACTAACCTGTCTCTTCCCAAACATCATCATGATATTTTCCCAAGCAGTATACAAATAGAATATAGAATAATTATATCAGATTGCTTATTCAAATCGTGAACATATAACTTTCACACTATAAAACAGAATTTTAGCACAGATTCATTACAAAAAATTACATGTTGCGATACATAAAGTGTCTTTTTTTTAAGCAAATAGGTCATGTTTGCATTTCTAACTATCAACGGCATATTGTTTACGTATTTGTTTGTTAGAATATTATAATACTTATCAATCATTTATGTCTCATCATCATCACCTCCTACGCCTATTTTCGCAAACGGCCTTCATTTTTGTCTTCTTACGGATATATATTGTAAAAAAAGAAAAAAAAAATAATAATTATTAGATACAAGGTTCCATTGTGTTGAAGCACAGCCAAATCTCCCTTCTTGCTCAACGAAATGTTCAAGTCACGTGATATTCTCCTCCTCAACTTCACGCTTAAGAGTACAAAAAATAATACCAGGCTCCAAAATAGATGTTTCCCCAGCTAATTCAAATTATTTGAAACATGAACAGAAACACAAAAGCGCTGAATAGTGGTGCAGCTTCTTTGATAACCCGCATTTCAGAAGCTTTCTTTAAAAAAAAAAAGTAATAATAATGTTTGAGAGGGTTATATAAAAAGAAAAAAGAAATAGAATTCTACATGAGTTTTTTTTAGAAATACTGATCTTATTCGTTTTATTTTTCTACACTTCTATCCATTCCTTTTACATGCCTGTTTAAAATATTACTTTCAGGATTTTCAATGCCTCTTTTACCCATCTGCTGTTAGTAGAATTTTGATGTAAATTCACATCATTAGCTGTCGGAGAGAGAGAGAGAGAGAGAGAGAGAGAGAGAGAGAGAGAGAGAGAGAGAGAGAGAGACTTTTTTAATGTTTCCGTTACTTTTATTATTATTATTATTATTATTATTATTATTATTATTATTATTATTATTATTATTATTATTATTATTATTATTATTGTTATTATTATTATTATTATTATTATTATTATTTCCAAACTAGCACCAAGAGTATATTAGAGCAGTACGCCATAATTACAAGGGGCTCCAGCTGGGAAAATAACCCAATTATGATATATAATAGTAAAAAAAAAGTAAGTAGACTTGATTTATATTAAATATAATAAATATCTGGTGCCTATCCGTGACAATTACTGTTTTCTACGCTTTGAAAACTAGTTAACATCGTTTTTAGATATATTTACCTCTTGAGATTTCATACTTGCTTAAAGTAAGTTATGAGATTTAATGTTGGTTATCTTATATTACCGCCTCGTTGTGCGCAAGTAAGATAATACACGATCGTGGAATATTGACCTTATATGAACAAAGCTTACTTACCTTGCGAGTCAGAATATCCGGGCGGATTAAGATAGTATCTTACTGTAATTTACTCAAATTCCATATTCAGGGAATAGCAAGGGTCCTGTATTAAAAACATTGCTTTTTTTTTTTAATTAAAAGTTTTTCAGTAACCACACGGAGGAAAGATGTGTTCTTGGGCTTGTTGGAAAGGTCTCGATGTCCCGCGACGTAAAAGGGATGTGGCAATGGACGTTTCCCTCCCTGTGAGGGGTTGAGACGCAAAACCCGTAAAATAAAGGGTAAGCATAAACCATAAACCATAGACTTTTTTAAAGTTGAAGTTTCTCAGCAACCACAAGGAGTTATGATGTGTTCTTGGCCTTGTTTAAAAGCACTTGACATCCCGCGACGTATAGGGGGTGTGGCGATGAGCATACCCCTCCCTATTTCTGGTTGTGACAAGAGAAAAAAAAAATTAAGGTAAAGGGTAAGCATATCTCAGGAACTGCAACAAGTAATTAGGTGTTTTTGGTCTCGTTGGGAAGGTCTTGGTGTTCTGTGTATGGCTATGGGGGAGATGAGTGAACTATGCCAAGGTGTAAGGACTAGGGACGTGATGTCTAAAAATTAGTGGTATGCGAATATCCTCAACCATAAGGAGTAAAGGTATACTTGGGCTTGTTGGAAAGGTCTAAAATGGGTCATTGCTTATAGCACCCAACTCAGCTCTTAGCCATCTTTCGGGGCGGTGATCCTTAAACAACGTTTTAAGAGATATTTAGGTATAACAAGCACTTCCCACCATTTAGGGAATACAATATATGACAGCTTCAGCTTGGTTTATGTGTGCTCCAGATGCATTGGGTGACCCAGTCTTTACCAAGGTGGGAACCATTAAACAGGATGCCTGAGATGAGTGGGGAGACGTGTGATATAAACTCAATGGAGGGAAATGTAATCCAAAATATCAAACCTCAGTGTACTGGGGCCTTCTTCCCATCGTAAAATTGAAAATAATTCAAATTTTTTAGTATGCATTTAATTCATGGCAAAACATTTGATTTATCAGAGATAGACATGCATATGTCAGTATCAAATTAACTGTGCTATTCATATTTAGCCAGACAGTATACCAGCAAGGTAACTAACTTATTCGCTTTCCATATATAGATTCCCAAGTGAAGAGATTATACATGCACCTTTCAAATCACACAGTATTTATGACTCTGATTTCCTATATCATAAACACTCTAACCAGTTTAGGGTTGTTTCCAATGTTTGATAATAGGAAGCTAAAAGTATTTAGATATGGTAAGATTCATAGAGAGAGAGAGAGAGAGAGAGAGAGAGAGAGAGAGAGAGAGAGAGAGAGAGAGAGAGAGAGAGAGAGTGTGTGTGTGTGTGTGTTCACGTGTATGTGTGTGTTAGTCCAATGACCTATACCACCAAATCCGTCAAAATTAGTTAGGGGTGAACACCATCTTCCTGGAGGGGGAGGGGAAAATAAATAGATAATGACTAATGAAAAATGATGCTGAATGAGAGAAGGTTAAGGGAAAGTGGGTGGAGGAATAGTGGAAGCTTCCTGAATTGGTTTTTTCCTCGCACTGTTATTTCTTCCTAATATCATCTTGAGCAAGCTAAGTTACAAGATAAAAAATGGGTGCTGTGGAAGACAATAAGCACAAAGATATATCTTAAAGAGGGTCGGAAGATTTGGTCAGTATTCTTAAATGTGAAATTAGAATTAAAGTAGTTTTTCCCAAACTCTGCTGATATATTTATCGATAAATATATATTTATTTGTCAAGATACTAGATGATATATGTGGTTGATGTTGAATTTAACGTTTAATGTTTTTGGAAATTCTCAAAATAATAATGCTCTATTTACCTTTATCTAAGTAGGTAGTTAGGAAAATTGTATCACTTTTACACAGAAGCTGTAAATACAAGTTATCCATGGATTAAACCAGATAAAGCTTTATTGTTCCAACGAAATTGATAAGACCAATAAACTCTGTTTTCTGTATATTTCTCATACATCCCATTAACAAAGTGTTACTTTTAGGAATGCTGTGTTCTCAATAAATCCCAAAGTGATCGGGTTTTTATTGCCAGTTCGGCCTCGTTAACGGTCATTTGAATAATTGAAATAAATCAGAGCATATTTTTCTCGTAAATTTTATTTCACCAGAATCCACGAGTAATCCCAAAAGAGATCCCTGGATTTCGTTGTGCAATTCAAGTAATGCCACCAGCTGGCCATTAGGGAAAGCTTTTTTTTATCCCCAATAGATTAGGTGGTGATCTGGGTGGCAATGCATGCAATTAGCGAGGCTAACACCTCTTGAGTCAACTTATTAAATTGAAATAATTTCTTTGATATGGTTAGATAAATATATGTTGTTTTATTTTAGATCACTCCATTGATTCTACATGATGCTTAACATATTCTGTTTCTTTATGAATTCTAATCAATTTACGTACCTAGGTCATCTTTAGAAAATTGTACAGGAATGCAAAGATGCGCAAAAGTGCATTTTGATAATAAAGTGACTGAAAGCTAAATTAGAAAAGACAAGAGAAGATTACATCTCATCCTAAAAGTAATTTCCAAGAGCTTGAAGTCCAACCCAGCTCTCGGGTGACATTACACTAACACTGGATATTGACTGTGACAGGAGTACAATTTTTGGTAATTAAGTATACTAAATAATAGCTCAGGTTTATATTATAATAAGATATGGAAATTTTAACCTTTATATCTGGTTTTAATTGAATAAAATCAAAGTCTTCGCTTTGATATGAAGATTTTATTCAGAAGTTGGTAAATGAAAAATGTGAATACCTTGCATTTTGCAGTTCGGCCCGTTGTTGTAATTCAAATATAAGGCGATCACTCCTCGAAATACAAAACAATTATATATGACAACCTATGATACAAATGCTGCACTTATTTCTGAAGAGTGTAATGCGATTTTAATTGTCAGTAAACTTTGTTTTCATCACCGCTAAAAATATATGCATACATTAATTCTCAATAAAAACATTTGTTAAAGAAGATTTTTCAATAAACATTGTTATCTTTACGGGCAAAAATATATAAAGCTCATTTCAAAATTTTAGAGTTAAAAGTTAGAACATGTGTTAAACAACATTTTGCAAACACCGGATGGAACTAGACTTTGTTCAACTAAAGCTTTAACCATGGAACATGAATACGCATTATATGACTATATCATAATAAAATAAAATAACCGCCATGTTTTAGTTAACATATATCTCCTTACTTTCGAATTACGGTAATAGAAATAAGTTCATGTTAAACGGAATCAAGGGCATTTTGAAACCTATTGTTTATATACATAAAACAATGATATAAACATAACTAATAATAGTCAAAATTATGCCATCGAACTGAATCCAAGAATTCTTGATGTTATAGAACAAGGACATACTACAAAATATTTTAGAGAAAGAAATAAAAAAAAAGAACAGCAAATACTACGAAAGGTTTCTCTATGAATACATAAACTCATTACATTTATAACCTCCATGCCAACCGTGTAAGATCAACAAAAATAAACACGTAATGGGAAACCCGATCCCAGTACTGGGGATAAATTATTAAAAAGAGGGAAAAAAGGGCACAAACTCTCTTTTCAAATGCCAATTTTTCCAGATACATTGTATTTTTATATATATAGAATATCCATGTACGTGACATGGTTTCAATATGGAAACTGATATTTACAGGAAAATTGCTGTTTAGGATGTGCCAACATTTCAGTGACTTATTATTATTATTATTATTATTGTTGTTGTTGTTGTTGTTGTTGTTGTTGTTACTTGCTAAGCCACAGGCCTACAGGCCTAGTTGGAAAAGTAGGATACTGTAAGTCTAGGGCTCCGACAGGGATAATAGCCCTGTGAGGTAAGGAAATTAGGAAAAACTGCGAGAAGTACAAGAACAAAATTAACATCTAAATAAATCTTACATGAATAAACTATAAAAAAGTTTACACTAACAAGAGGATAAAAACCTCAAAATGACAAGAGTAAGAAAAACTAGGTGGACTGGTGAGCCCGAGTGTACCCTCAAGCAAGAGATTTCTAACTCAAGACAGTGGGAGACCATGGTACAGAGGCTATGGCACTACCAAAGACTAGAGAAAAATTCTTCAATTACGGAGTGTCCTTCTCCTGGAACAGAATCTTTCCATTGCTAAAAAGTCCCTTATACCGTTACCAAGCGGAAAATAGCCACTGAACAATAATTAATGTTTCAATATCACAGATTCAAACATTTTGAAATCACTCTTAAACAAAAATACAAATTCAGAAGCATGTAAAGATGGATATTTCTTGAATTTACAAAATAAGAAAACAAGTAAGACAAAAAAGTAAGTTCAATTTGATAAACATGTTTAAAACAATATATGGAATCATCTGCTAGGCATTATAGAGAATTCGAATGCTAACAACCAGCGGAATATGACGGAGCTAATTATAGGAGTCCACCAGCTATCATAACTTTTCATAATCAGAAAACATTCACTGAACGGTAGCTTAAAATCTCAAATCGATGCCCATGCAAAAATTGTATAAGGATTAAAAAAATATGCTTTATATATTCACATTATGCTGAAGAACGAAAACTGACAAAGATTCTTCCGGTTTAAATTAAATCTAGTTTTTATGTTTACATAGAACTAAACGACTAAATAATCAGTTTTGAAACATATTCAAATGTATTACCTTATTGAGTAATAAGGAAAACAAGAAAGCTGACTTCCATCTGTTTCAAGGAGAAGGGGAAGGCAAAAGAAGAGCGCTAATTACAAATAAACATAGCCGAGCCTTTCAATAGAGCAAAGCACTCTGGTAACATATTTAATTTCTCATAATGTTCCTAGACCTTACAATTATGCTATCTACTCCAGTAATTATTTGATTCAAAGAAAATACAATAAAAAAAACTTTTCAGTGAAAACTAACGTCTTAATGGACCTCCAAGGATCAAGTTTAATGCCATGAAGAGTTGAATGAGCTACAAGTACTGATAATTTAATAAACCAGCACAGAGTAAAAGGTAAAATATACGCCACTTCATTTTCCTCTCTCATAACAAGATATAAAAGAGCAAGCAAAGAAGAAAAAAAGGGATAGAAGATTAAAAATGTCCAGGGTACAAGACAGATAAGCTTTACGTACCTGGTAGAGTCATCACTAAACTACGTGACATTTCGTTGGGGAGAAATTATGTCATCTTTAATGGAGCTTTAAGGTACGTAAGATCTTGGGTCCGATCAAAAAGCACTCTTCATACAAAAGAACCTGTAAAAATCGCGATTAACAGCCAAAATTCAAAACGTGGAAGGAATCGTAAAGAATGTTTCAATAGGAAGGTTTTAGCTGAATGAAATACTCATATATTGTATTCTACACCTCAAGGAATTCTATTTGCCTTTTGACATATTATGTCTCTCTCTCTCTCTCTCTCTCTCTCTCTCTCTCTCTCTCTCTCTCTCTCTCTCTCTCTCTCTCTCTCTCTCCTTTAGTATAGGTAATTACCATCAAGGAATATGTTCATAAAGGGCCTAAGCGAATTAATTCCTGACTTGTGAAAGTATATCCTATACAGCTTTCGAAATAACCATTTCTTTTGAGTATTCCTTTGAAACCAGTATTCATCTTCCAATTTCACAATCTCTGCCAAGGAGGTTTGAAAATAGAGTCCATTTCTTTATTTATTTGTCTGTCTCTCTGTAAATATGTCGCTGTGGATAGGATTATGTTAAAGCTGTTAGACGGGTTTTGAGGAAATTATCGCCACAAATTGGGCTTAGGATATGATCAAGCCCATTAAATATTGGAACATCTCTTGTTTCATTTAAATTTATTAAATAAATACTAATTATTATTATTATTATTATTATTATTATTATTATTATTATTATTATTATTATTATTATTATTATTATTATTATTATTATTATTATTTATTGTTTAAAATTTTTATTATTATTCATTTTTATATTTATTGTTATTATTATTTATTATCTATAATTATTGCTCTTATTATTTATTATTATTATTATTATTATTATTATTATTATTATTATTATTATTATTATTATAATTTTTATTTATTATTAATAATTATTATTATTATTTATTGTTTAAAATTATTATTATTATTCATTTTTATATATATTGTTATTATTATTTATTATCTATAATTATTGCTATTATTATTTATTATTTATAATTATTATTATCATTATTTATTATTTATAATTATTATTATTATCATTTATTATTCATAGTTATTATTATTATTATTATTATTATTATTATTATTATTATTATTATTATTATTATTATTATTATTATTTAGAATTATCATTATTTATTTATATTATTATTATTATTATTATTATTATTATTATTATTATTATTATTATTATTATTATTATTATTTATAATTATTATTTTTATTATTTTTATTATCTATAATTATTATTATTATTATTTATAATTACTATTATAATTATTATTATTATTTATTATTATTATTATTATTATTATTATTATTATTATTATTCTTAATAATTATTATTATTATTTATGATTATTGTTACTGTTATTTATAATAATAATAATAATAATAATAATAATAATAATAATAATAATAATAATAATAATAATAATAATAATTATTATTATTATTATTATTATTATTATTATTATTATTATTATTATTATTATTCATAATAATAATAATATTAATTATTATTATTATTATTATTATTATTATTATTATTATTATTATTATTAGTATTATTATTATTATTATCATTATTATTAGCAATGCAGCCACCCATAGTTGGAAAAGAAATATGCTTCAACAGGGGAAATTATGAAACAGAATAGTGTGTCTGAGGGTACCTTCAAGGAAAATAATTTTAATTAAATAAAGCGAAAGACCATATTAAAAAGGTTACGGCATTACCTACGACTAGAGAGCAATGGTTTGAATTTTGAAATGTCTGAAAATAGCTGCTTAAAATGGATGAAGATTTCCTTCTAATTTTACCAAGGAGAAAATAGTCCCGTGAGTGAAAACGAGTTTTTCGATTTTATGTGTTATTCTGTACAGTATATGAGGAAAGACAAGAATGTGTAAATAATAGGCCAAACTCTTCGGTGGATGTGTAAGCAAAGAAAAATGAACAGTAACTAGGGAGGGATTGAAAGTAATACTCTCTCACCATTCAATGGACTCAATAACTGCCTATTACCTCTTCGGAGTATTGGTGCCTTGGCAAACCTATTATTATTATTATTATTATTATTATTATTATTATTATTATTATTATTATTATTATTATTATTATTATTATTATTATTATCATTATTATTATTATTATCATTGCGTGGCAATCGTTTTATTCACACATATCACCACTCCTATATAGTGATTAAAACGTTTTTATTTCTTGTTCTCGGGGAGTTTTAGGATTAGGAGTAGGTCATATGACTCGATTTATTATCCTCCTGTAACGAATAGTAAATATAGGAATGTTACCTGAAAGTTATAAATCCAAATACTTAGGGTATGGAAAAAAATTTTCACGGTTGATATATATCAATACAAACCTTACGCAAGAATCACTATTTAGGTGCAATATCCTATTAAAAATAAGTTTTTGATTCAATTTCGACTTGCATAGAATAGATAACGATTATAATAATAAAGGTAACAACCATAACAACTGCAATAGTATCTATTTGATAAGCTTTCTACAAGCATGAGTTTAACTTTCACATATCCTGAATCTCAAGTGTAATTCTCAGAAAGATATCTTATTGAATACTGGTCGAGAGAGAAAATAATCTCTCTCTCTCTCTCTCTCTCTCTCTCTCTCTCTCTCTCTCTCTCTCTCTCTCTCTCTCTCTCTCTCTCTCTCTCTCTCTTTTTTCATATGCTGTATCACCTAAATATTAGCTCGTCTCCTGATCGATTTTGGTAGAAGTCTGACTCATGTTACACGTCACGAGGTAATGAAAAAAGAGGACTCGGAGGCAATTTCGTCCTTAAAGGAGAGACCAATGGTAAAATTACTCAAAATTGTCACACCTAAGACCATTCATGTCTATAGGTTACAGTTGGTGTGTATGTGTAGGAATTTGTGAGTGCATATGTTTGAGGGGGAGACAGAAACAGACATAAAGAAGAAAATAACAATCGATAATGAGAATAAAGGACATCACGTGCAAATTAGTCATTATTATATGACATACATTGCAATTCAGTATAGAGCAAATTAAATAAAAAATAGTACTTCACATGCAGAGTTAAAATTCGAGATTATGGTTAAAATCAAAATGATTAATAAAACTAATGAGATTGAAGGATGATAAAACTTTTAATAAGCAGATAAGGCAGACACGAATAATACACAACATTCAGACAAAACTGAATATAACAAACGACATTAGATTAAGAAAAATAAAAAGAGTAATAATATAGAGACATCGGAAAGATATCTTATCTCACATATACCATCTACGTACGATATCTGTCAATTATTAAAAAAAAATAACTCTTATACGGATGAAATTCACATGGGTTCAATGTCTATAAAATGTGCTTATGATATCCCTATGATCAACTTCATTAATTTATAAGTTATTCCTTTTTTGCTAGCATCTTAAAGGGGAGCCCTATGTTTCTTCGTTTTGTTATTTGCCACCAGGGAATCAACTTTTTCTTTAAAAAAAATGAAAATGATTCTTTGCGGTTTTTATACCAGCTGACTTTATCACACACTCACTGGATAACTTTGCTTTTCAGATTTTGCAAAGTGTCAGTACAATATGTAAATCTCTAACGTTCTCAAGGGTAGGAAAAATATCTGTATAACATTTCGTTAAAAGAGCTATTGCTCTGCAGTAAGAAAAAGAATTTTAGATAAGAAAGGATAGAAATTCTAGGACCAAACTAGCCGTTCGTGTATGGTCCCCTGTTCCCGGTGTGAAATAAAAAATCTCCATTGCCTGAAATATAAAAGGCATTATAAAATTACCAAGAACGCTATAAAATATTCCTTCTTGTTTTAATTATATTCATTATGTATTAGAAATATTCAATTATTCAGACCAGTAATATTAGAAAATAATGTCACAAAACATCATCTGACTACTTATGGATGTTTAAAAGAACGGCAATCATTTTCCGTAGAAACGTGTAGAGTAAATCTAGACATAAATAGACCCAGTTACTTACGATAAAAAAGATTTAATAAAAATCTTATATCAAATCATTGCAACAAAAGTATCTTCGTACTGAATCAATTTCAAGCAAATGTTTTGAAAATTTTGTCATCCTTCAATACCAGAGCAGGATTAAACAAAATACATGAAAGGAATAAATTTTACTATGATAAATAATAAATATTGAATTATTCATACCTTCCCTCAAAAGAAAATCGACAGAAGGAATTCTCAAATAAGAAAAAGGAGAACTTATAAAGTGATTCAATTCAGATGAATGAAGTGAGTAGAAAAAAAAAAAATATATGTCCTGTATCAATAATAGAAATCCTAACATCAAGAATGAGGTTTCAGTAGTTTTGTACAAATATTTCAAACTTATATAAAAATCAGTGTCAAACAAGTGCGAAAAAAATACACTTTTATTACACATGCTTCATATGAATTGAAATAATATTCTTTTATATCCTTCATACCCTGGTATCACAGTAAAATGTTCTGAATTAGAAAATTAAAGATACAAACATCTCGCCGAAAGCAGCGTAGCGTGAGCATATCATTTTTGTTAGTAGAAATCACTAGCAGTATTTTTGTAAATAGAATATCAAAAAGGTAAAAATGCCAACAGAGCTTTATAAAATATGTTCGAGTCTCTGTTAATAGTTGACCCTGTTTAATTCATGTTCTTAACAGAAATATCAATGTGAATTCTCCTAATTATTATTATTTCTACCATCAATCGCATGTATGAAGTTAGCTCGAGTAAGTGTCGAGAAACTACATAGATAATGAGAATTTTCTGAAATTATTATAACTACTCAAACAAAAGTCAGCAAAAGTAAAATTGTCATCTTGCAAAGTTCATAGTTCAAAGTTCAATGTAATCATAGTTTTATATTACTATACATAATTATACGTGTAAATTAGAATCATAATACCCATAGAATGCCAAATCTGTACTATTGTTTAGGATTGGAATATTCCGATATAATCATGTTATCCTCATATATGTATCCTTTTCACTTACTGAGCATTTGGACCTCATAAACATGAAAATGAATATCAGATTTAACAGAAAATAAATATATCGGCTGAAAAAGGAGAACTTATTTATAGCTAAGAATATGCTACAGTTTTTCTATTCACGGGAAGATTCGGAGATGCTTTGTCGGCCTATGCGAACACACATCATCATTTCGTCATAAGAAATGTTGACAATTATATCTCCTCATCATTAATTAACCATTTTGTAAACAAAGAAGCTATAATT